>NC_054701.1:5577092-5877092 GCF_016097555.1 Gigantopelta aegis
TATACTAAGACTAAGTAAATGTTCACTTAAATGTATTGTACCATCACTGACAAACATTGAAAGATCACCATTGATAGTCAAACAAAGCAAAGTTCTCCTTCATCAGTTAACATTTTATTATACTAAGACTAAGTAAATGTTCACTTAAATGTATTGTACCATCACTGACAAACATTGAAAGATCACCATTGATAGTTAAACAAAGCAAAGTTCTCCTTCATCAGTTAACATTTTATTATACTAAGACTAAGTAAATGTTCACTTAAATGTATTGTACCATCACTGACAAACATTGAAAGATCACCATTGATAGTTAAACAAAGCAAAGTTCTCCTTCATCAGTTAACATTTTATTATACTAAGACTAAGTAAATGTTCACTTAAATGTATTGTACCATCACTGACAAACATTGAAAGATCACCATTGATAGTCAAACAAAGCAAAGTTCTCCTTCATCAGTTAACATTTTATTATACTAAGACTAAGTAAATGTTCACTTAAATGTATTGTACCATCACTGACAAACATTGAAAGATCACCATTGATAGTCAAACAAAGCAAAGTTCTCCTTCATCAGTTAACATTTTATTATACTAAGACTAAGTAAATGTTCACTTAAATGTATTGTACCATCACTGACAAACATTGAAAGATCACCATTGATAGTTAAACAAAGCAAAGTTCTCCTTCATCAGTTAACATTTTATTATACTAAGACTAAGTAAATGTTCACTTAAATGTATTGTACCATCACTGACAAACATTGAAAGATCACCATTGATAGTTAAACAAAGCAAAGTTCTCCTTCATCAGTTAACATTTTATTATACTAAGACTAAGTAAATGTTCACTTAAATGTATTGTACCATCACTGACAAACATTGAAAGATCACCATTGATAGTCAAACAAAGCAAAGTTCTCCTTCATCAGTTAACATTTTATTATACTAAGACTAAGTAAATGTTCACTTAAATGTATTGTACCATCACTGACAAACATTGAAAGATCACCATTGATAGTCAAACAAAGCAAAGTTCTCCTTCATCAGTTAACATTTTATTATACTAAGACTAAGTAAATGTTCACTTAAATGTATTGTACCATCACTGACAAACATTGAAAGATCACCATTGATAGTTAAACAAAGCAAAGTTCTCCTTCATCAGTTAACATTGTATTATACTAAGACTAAGTAAATGTTCACTTAAATGTATTGTACCATCACTGACAAACATTGAAAGATCACCATTGATAGTTAAACAAAGCAAAGTTCTCCTTCATCAGTTAACATTTTATTATACTAAGACTAAGTAAATGTTCACTTAAATGTATTGTACCATCACTGACAAACATTGAAAGATCACCATTGATAGTCAAACAAAGCAAAGTTCTCCTTCATCAGTTAACATTTATTATACTAAGACTAAGTAAATGTTCACTTAAATGTATTGTACCATCACTGACAAACATTGAAAGATCACCATTGATAGTCAAACAAAGCAAAGTTCTCCTTCATCAGTTAACATTTTATTATACTAAGACTAAGTAAATGTTCACTTAAATGTATTGTACCATCACTGACAAACATTGAAAGATCACCATTGATAGTCAAACAAAGCAAAGTTCTCCTTCATCAGTTAACATTTTATTATACTAAGACTAAGTAAATGTTCACTTAAATGTATTGTACCATCACTGACAAAAATTGAAAGATCACCATTGATAGTTAAACAAAGCAAAGTTCTCCTTCATCAGTTAACATTTTATTATACTAAGACTAAGTAAATGTTCACTTAAATGTATTGTACCATCACTGACAAACATTGAAAGATCACCATTGATAGTCAAACAAAGCAAAGTTCTCCTTCATCAGTTAACATTTTATTATACTAAGACTAAGTAAATGTTCACTTAAATGTATTGTACCATCACTGACAAAAATTGAAAGATCACCATTGATAGTTAAACAAAGCAAAGTTCTCCTTCATCAGTTAACATTTTATTATACTAAGACTAAGTAAATGTTCACTTAAATGTATTGTACCATCACTGACAAACATTGAAAGATCACCATTGATAGTTAAACAAAGCAAAGTTCTCCTTCATCAGTTAACATTTTATTATACTAAGACTAAGTAAATGTTCACTTAAATGTATTGTACCATCACTGACAAACATTGAAAGATCACCATTGATAGTTTAGTGGTTCATTGGTTTTAAGGTTGGTTTGCATTTCCAGTACCTGTTTCCAAAAGTTATCATTCAGTATAACTTGGCACATTGCGGTATGGAGGCATACAAAAGTGAAATCTCATGAGAACCATGTCTTCACTCCTCAAGACCGAGCTTTGTCAATTTACACAGATTGTGTCTACGTTTTTTGTTGTTCATACCACGATGAATCTAAAATAAATAACAGACAATCCTTTAAAGGTGCAGACCCTAGTTTCAAATCGTGAACATGGACACTAAGTTTAGTTAATCTACAGACCTGTGACACACTTGGATTGAGTTACAACATGGACACTAAGTTTAGTTAATCTACAGACCTGTGACACACTTGGATTGAGTTACAACATGGACACTAAGTTTAGTTAATCTACAGACCTGTGACACACTTGGATTGAGTTACAACATGGACACTAAGTTTAGTTAATCTACAGACCTGTGACACACTTGGATTGAGTTACAACATGGACACTAAGTTTAGTTAATCTACAGACCTGTGACACACTTGGATTGAGTTACAACATGGAAACTAAGTTTTGTTAATCTACAGACCTGTAACACACTTGGATTGAGTTACAACATGGACACTAAGTTTAGTTAATCTACAGACCTGTAACACACTTGGATTGAGTTACAACATGGACACTAAGTTTAGTTAATCTACAGACCTGTAACACTTGGATTCAGTTACAACATGGACACTAAGTTTAGTTAATCTACAGTCCTGTAACACTTGGATTCAGTTACAACATGGACACTAAGTTTAGTTAATCTACAGACCTGTAACACACTTGAATTGAGTTACAACATGGACACTAAGTTTAGTTAATCTACAGACCTGTAACACTTGGATTGAGACTAAGTTTAGTTAATCTACAGACCTGTAACACACTTGGATTGAGTTACAACATGGACACTAAGTTTAGTTAATCTACAGACCTGTGACACACTTGGATTGAGTTACAACATGGACACTAAGTTTAGTTAATCTACAGACCTGTGACACACTTGGATTGAGTTACAACATGGACACTAAGTTTAGTTAATCTACAGACCTGTGACACACTTGGATTGAGTTACAACATGGAAACTAAGTTTAGTTAATCTACAGACCTGTGACACACTTGGATTGAGTTACAACATGGACACTAAGTTTAGTTAATCTACAGACCTGTAACACACTTGGATTGAGTTACAACATGGACACTAAGTTTAGTTAATCTACAGACCTGTAATACTTGGATTGAGTTACAAAATGGACACTAAGTTTAGTTAATCTACAGACCTGTAACACACTTGGATTGAGTTACAACATGGACACTAAATTTAGTTAATCTACAGACCTGTAACACTTGGATTGAGTTACAACATGGACACTAAGTTTTGTTAATCTACAGACCTGTAACACACTTGGATTGAGTTACAACATGGACACTAAGTTTTGTTAATCTACAGACCTGTAACACACTTGGATTGAGTTACAACATGGACACTAAGTTTAGTTAATCTACAGACCTGTAACACACTTGGATTGAGTTACAACATGGACACTAAGTTTAGTTAATCTACAGACCTGTAACACTTGGATTGAGTTACAACATGGACACTAAGTTTAGTTAATCTACAGACCTGTAACACACTTGGATTGAGTTGCAACATGGACACTAAGTTTAGTTAATCTACAGACCTGTAACTCTACAGACCTGTAACACACTTGGATTGAGTTACAACATGGACACTAAGTTTAGTTAATCTACAGACCTGTAACACTTGGATTGAGTTACAACATGGACACTAAGTTTAGTTAATCTACAGACCTGTAACACACTTGGATTGAGTTACAACATGGACACTAAGTTTAGTTAATCTACAAACCTGTAACACTTGGATTGAGTTACAACATGGACACTAAGTTTAGTTAATCTACAGACCTGTAACACACTTGGATTGAGTTACAACATGGACACTAAGTTTAGTTAATCTACAGACCTGTAACACACTTGGATTGAGTTACAACATGGACACTAAGTTTAGTTAATCTACAGACCTGTAACACACTTGGATTGAGTTACAACATGGACACTAAGTTTAGTTAATCTACAGACCTGTAACACACTTGGATTGAGTTACAACATGGACACTAAGTTTAGTTAATCTACAGACCTGTACCACACTTGGATTGAGTTACAACATGGACACTTAAGTTTTGTTAATCTACAGACCTGTAACACACTTGGATTGAGTTACAACATGGACACTAAGTTTAGTTAATCTACAGACCTGTGACACACTTGGATAGAGTTACAACATGGACACTAAGTTTAGTTAATCTACAGACCTGTGACACACTTGGATTGTGTTACAACATGGACACTAAGTTTAGTTAATCTACAGACCTGTAACACACTTGGATAGAGTTACAACATGGACACTAAGTTTAGTTAATCTACAAACCTGTAACACACTTGGATTGAGTTACAACATGGACACTAAGTTTAGTTAATCTACAAACCTGTAACACACTTGGATTGAGTTACAACATGGACACTAAGTTTAGTTAATCTACAAACCTGTAACACACTTGGATTGAGTTACAACATGGACACTAAGTTTAGTTAATCTACAAACCTGTAACACATTTGGATTGAGTTACAACAGAGTGAAACAAGAATCTGTGAAAATATCCTTAAAAATAAAACTAGTGCATTTGTAAAATATGAAAAATGCATTTTGTGAAATTAGAAGCAACAGGATGACCAGAACCACTTCGATTCTACAGAAATGGATAATCTAAACAAAATATAAGTAATGTTTGATTTAAGTGGTCATAAACGGCTCTAATAGTGAGAAATATGCTGTAGTGTTTAACAACTAGGGTCTGTCCCTTTAAACTACAGATACATTTTAAAATCAAGCTTATTCAAGTATATATAGTTAAACAAATTGGTAAATCAAGCTTATTCAAGTATATATAGTTAAACAAATTGGTAAATCAAGCTTATTCATGTGTATATAGTTAAACAAATTGGTAAATCAAGCTTATTCAAGTGTATATAGTTAAACAAATTGGTAAATCAAGCTTATTCAAGTGTATATAGTTAAACAAATTGGTAAATCAAGCTTATTCAAGTGTATATAGTTAAACAAATTGGTAAATCAAGCTTATTCAAGTGTATATAGTTAAACAAATTGGTAAATCAAGCTTATTCAAGTGTATATAGTTAAACAAATTAGTAAATCAAGCTTATTCAAGTGTATATAGTTAAACAAATTGGTAAATCAAGCTTATTCAAGTGTATATAGTTAAACAAATTGGTAAATCAAGCTTATTCAAGTGTATATAGTTAAACAAATTGGTAAATCAAGCTTATTCAAGTGTATATAGTTAAACAAATTGGTAAATCAAGCTTATTCAAGTGTATATAGTTAAACAAATTAGTAAATCAAGCTTATTCACGTATATATAGTTAAACAAATTGGTAAATCTTACATAAATTGAAATTAAACAAAATAATAAAGATGATTATTATGAGTTATTTTTAAAGTTTATTTTACTTCTTATTTTCACAATGTTATATCTTAATAATGTCGATTTAGTTATTTACAATGTTAATATTTTAATAATGTTGATTTAGTTGTTTACAATGTTAATATCTTAATAATGTCGATTTAGTTATTTACAATGTTAATATCTTAATAATGTCAATTTAGTTATTATTTATATTATACTCTTACTATAGTCCAAATGTTACATTCACATATTATTTAAAGATTGTTTAACCTGATCTAATATTTTAATGAAATGTCATGTTTACGGAATATACAGTGTAACCTCTCAAAACCAGGCGCTCTGTAAACTGGAATTTCCCCCAAACTGGACATTTTCCATTGTCCTTTAATTAAAAATCAGTACAGAACTTAACCTCTCTAACCGGACACCTCTTAAAACCGGACATTTTACTTGGTCTGAGGGTGTTTGGTTTACAGGGGTTTCACTGTATTCGCTTCAGTGGATCACATATACACATCTCTTTACAATATGTACCCTTTTTTTCATTGCCAGCGCAATGCTGTGGTAAAATTAGTTTACAAAAGCACTTGACTATCTTCACAAGCTTGTCCCACGAATATTCACCTCTCAACAAAGAACCCTATAATATTACTTTTTTGTTTTTTAATGAGTATAACCTTGTGAAGATTGAATATTTTTTCAACAAAGAACTCTATATTACTTTTTAGTTCCCTACTGGTCCAAATGGAGGGGACTATAGGTTTCATCTGTGTCCTTCTGTTTGTTTGTCTGTCTGTCCATCCGCCTGTCACACATATAGTTTTCCAGATGGGGTTTTTCACTATGCTTTGAGATATTGGACTGAAATTTCATGGCAATTTACCCATTTTAGACAAAGTTATGGCCCTTAAACTTAGGAGATAAGAAAAAATATCTGGACCTTTTTTTGATAATGGCTCAAGATATTAAGCTGCAATTTTGTGTATAGCTTTGTCATGTACTGTTACAGATCAGAGTTAACTTTCATGGCCATTTACCCAGTTTTCACTGTTATGGCTCTTGAATGTAGGATATACAACTTGTGTTTTTTAGCCTGGTAAGGGAAATGTATTACTTTAGCAGTACTCTCAGAATGCTTGTTCTGTTTTTTAATCAGTATAACAAAGTTATATATTACTTTTGTCTTTTTTAATCAGTATACCCTTCTAGTGAAGATTTAAGTGGGATTTTTGTTTACAAAGACTATCCCACAAATATTCATCTGTCAACAAAGAATATAATATTACTTTTTTCTCTTTTTTTTAAGCAGTTTAGTCTTCTAGTGAAGATTTAACTTTTTTGTACAAAGACTATCCCACAAATATTCACCTTTCTTTCACAAAGAACTCTATAATATACATTTTTTGTTTTCAGTCAATATAACTTGGTGAAGATTGAATATTTTTTATAAAGACTATCCTACAAATATTCATATTTCAACAACTCCATAATGTTAATTTCTCTCTTTTTTTAAAATCAGTTTAACATTGTAATTTTTCTTTTATAAGTCAGTATAACTTTGTGAAGATTGAATATATTTTTAACAAAGACTAGTATAAAATTAATTTTCCTTTTTTTTTAAATCAGTATAATCATGTGAAGATTTAAGGGTTTTGTTTTTTACAAGACTGTCTTACAAATATTCATTTTTTCAACAAACAACTCTGATCTTGCTTTTTCTTTCTTTAAATCAGTAAAACATCTTAAAAATTAAAGTCCCACAAATATTCATATTTCAACAAAGAACTCTGTAATATTACATTTCTTTTTTCGTCAGTATAACCTTCTGTTGAAGGCTAAATATTTTTTCAACAAAGATTTTTCCTTTTGTTATTTCATTGATTATTTTTTGTAGGTCACTGGAGGCTGGTGCGTTAAACTATCAGTTTTCTCTTTTGTTCACCGATAGAGTTACTCATGTGAAACATTTCATTTAGAACAGCGGGCTACTCTCTAAATGAACAATACGTAACATCACAATATCTGCCATTTAGCAAAAGCAAAAGCAAACCAGAAATTTAAAAAAAAAAAAAATATATATATATATATATATATAAAAAATAAAAATACATGTAATAATAAAAAAAAAATTAAAAGTAATAATAACAATAAAATAAAAATAATAATAACAGTCAAATAAATAAATAAATAAATATAATAATACATGTAATACCAATGAAAATAAAATTAATAAAGAAAGAGTAAAACAATTGTTAATTAAGTATTTCATAGACAAAGGTTTTTAGTTTTATGTGTTTGCTTTACATTTTATTTTAACTGAGGTAAGAATATAAAATAAGAAAAGTTGTCAATTAAAATAATATTATATATACATGTATATTGTTATTTTGTTATCTTATTACATGTGTTAGATTTCAAAACTTAATGTTTTCCTGAGGTCATTTGTAGTGTGCTGTTATAAACAGTTAATTTACACAAGAAAAAACTGGCCTTTAGAGGCACTTAATTCTTACTTCATATTTATTACTCAGTTGAATAAACTTAAAGTCTATGTGGCAGGTTTGCTGTCTCTATTTATAGTTTCTCTAGATATTAACAGAATTTAATAATAAATACAGTGGGTACAAGTACAGTAGGCTTACTGTAATTTTGTTCCTGTTGCTAATTATAGGCACAGCTAGCTGTTCAGCACCAATGTTGAAATAGTGATAATTTTAAAATGTACACCTCATTCTTTGCTGTATTTTGCAACATGGAAACTAAAATGTACATGTACTGTACAGTCAAACCAGCCTTAATGGCCACCTCCTTATAGCAGTCACCTGTATTAAACAACCACATGTGTCAATAGACTTTCCGTTTTGTCTGAAACCATTTAATATATGTAGTGCAAACTGATCGGTATTATGAAAGCAATGACAGGCCGTAAGAGAATCTGTTTAACAAAGGTTCTCTGTACATGGAAAACTTTACGAAAAATGGAAATTTTCACTGTATTTTTAGTTACGCAATTTAGTTGCCACGTAATGCTTATGGAACAAACATGAATAATACATCCTGCTATATTTGAATTAGTCTTTACATCTGAATAAAAGTGATATGTTCATTAGGTTACCAGTAGTTCTATAAATGTTTGCACATAGTCCGTTGTTTTGAGCAAAATGTGGTAGGCAAAATATTAGCTGGGCTGTAATACTGTAATAAAAATAAAGATAAACAAGTTATTGCATACCTGGTTGACTAATAAATGTCAAATATTAATTAATATTTTCAGAACTGGACACTGCAAGAAGTCGTATCATCATCATCATGTCACAATCCACTTAGGATGGCACGTTTGTCGTGGGCTTCACCAGATTGTGCATGATGTTAGAATGACAGTGGCAGTTTGTGGTTGACAAGACTTGGAGGATTATTTCATGTTAGAATGACCATCACAGTTTGCGGGTGACAAGTCTTGGAGGATTATTTCTGTCCAGTACTCCATCATGGAGGATATTCAGTGGCTGAGATCGGGCATTGATGGATTGTTCTACACATCTTTCATCTGGATGTTACTTGCATCAGCTGTCAATTCAGAAACAGGTTCGTGTTTTTTATAATTTATTTACAACATATAAATACATCCATTCATCCATTCATCCATCTATCCATCTATCCATCCATCCACACAAGTATGTATAGCTGATGACTTTGTTATTAATACGTCATGTTTATTTTCCAGTGTACCCCAAAAAGTATGTATAGCTGATGACTTTGTCATTAATACGTCATGTTTATTTTCCAGTATACCTCGACAAGTATGTATAGCTGATGACTTTGTTATTAATACGTCATGTTTATTTTCCAGTGTACCCTGACAAGTATGTATAGCTGATGACTTTGTTATTAATACGTCATGTTTATTTTCCAGTGTACCTCGACAAGTACGGCCACTGTATCGCCGATGACTTCGTTATTGATGGCGACGTGTACCTGGTGTTGCCGAAGGGTGGTGGCCTGCAGCATGAGACTCTGCACTGCGACGTGACGTTCAAGGCGAGGGCTGACAACGGCATCTGCCTCACCTTCAACAACATGTACATCAAAGACTGCGGAGTCAAACTGAAAATATTTGCCAAATCTTCAGCGTCAGGCTTTGCTTGGGTGAGTTCCACACAATTAGGTATCAAGGCTCAGAAGTCATTTTGTGGGATGGGATGCTGCCATCTTGGCTTTTCAACTTTTCAAGATGGAAACAGATGCAACAAACTGAGAAGCAGTTCTAAAAATTAGTCTTGAAATCAGACTCCTAATTCAACTTCTGGTGTAAGTTTGTAACAGCCATATGGAAGACTTGAGACGAACATGAATAAAAGTGTCAGATTTATATTATCGCTCCAGAAATTGAGGAATTTTCAATACATCTGTAAAAATTAAGAATAAAAGTAAAAGCTGGTTGTGAAACTGATTATCAGAAAGCATATGTTAATTTAGAGCAGCATTTGTTACTTGCCTCCTGTCAGTTTCAAGCCATGAGTTACAAGTTGTGATGAAAAACAAAACAATTAGAGAATGGCTTCGATCCTACAACGGAAGGACATGTTTCATTTAACAACGCACTCAACACATTTTATTTATGGCTATATGGTGTCGGACATATGGTTAAGGACCACAAAGATATTGAGAGAGGAAACCAGCTGTCGCCACTTCATGGGCTACTCTTTTCGATTAGCAGCAAGTGATCTTTTATATGCACCATCCCACAGACAGGATAGTACATACCAAGGCCTTTGTTACACCAGTTGTGGAGCACTGGCTGGAACGAGAAATGACCCAATGGGTCAACCGACGGGGATCAATCCCAGACCAACCGTGCATCAAGCGAATGCTTTACTACTGGGCTATGTCCCGCCCCTTTCTACAATGGTGTCCCAATGAAATTGTTCTCATCATTTTCAGAGGCCAGAATTAATAGCTCAGTAGGCAGGTTCTAAGTCACTACATGGATTTCTCTCTCTGATAACCGACTGTAGCCATGGTAGCTGAGTTTTTGTTTCAGCAACAACATGCTTGGACATTAAGAAAAATGTAAATAGATGTTTAAAAAGACACAAAATAAACTCCTGTACTGGTACATTTTAAATGAAAGAACTATAAAACCAATTATGCAGTAAGGTACAAGATAACTCTTACATGTGCATTTGTGTCTTAATTGGTGAATAAACATAATAAATGTGGGAAAATTCATACATATAATTTTTGTTGTGTCATTCACACCCAACCTCAGTCATTAAATTTATATGCAGGCCTTATTTCCAGGTTGAAGTGTGCTTGATTTTCTATAAAATAGTTAACCATGATGTAAAACACAAACAAAATACAGTCATAACAATGATTATTCAATTTATCAGTCCAGCACTTTCATAATTTCTCGGTTGGCTAATTCCATTGCTAGCATCTCATCTGTTCACGCTTTATTGAGATCTGGTAACATATGGCCATCATTTCTAGGAGTAAAGTTTTTTTCTAAATTTATTTTTAAAATCAATGCACATTTGATAAATATTTTCAGTACGTACGGTATGTCATAATATACTAATACTCTCGTTTTGGATATGAAACTTAAAATAATACGAACCGAACATGGTGATCGGAGAGGCTAATGTAAGTTGTATTTAACTACGGGAGTGACTTCAATTGATGTTGACAAAACATTCATTGTTTTGGCTACCGCAGGTAAGGGTAACTGAAGCCATGAGCTATATTTCTCTTACAGGCTAGGTTGGTCATTCCTCTTTAATCAGTAATTGGAAACTGTTCTTTGATGTCTAATAACAGGAAACGCCATTTTTTGCAGACATTGTAACTTCATAAAAACACATTGATAGAGGAGAGGTGCTTTTCAAGCAAAATGGGCCATTAAATTTTTTTTAATTTTTATCATTTAAATGTTGTTGTTGTTTTGGGGTTTTTTTTCAAATGCTAAGAGAATTTACATGTGTGTTAAAGTTCATATTGCGAAAAAAAAGAGTCACAATATTACTCGGCTTTGCAGTAATAAATTTATGAAATAAACCGAATTGTTTAAAATATATTTTACAAATGTAATATGTGTAATAGAGTCTAGTGTATTGAATACCAACTCATTTTTGAATGACATCATTTATCTTATTGACAGTTCATAAATGTATGCACAATACCACTTTTTATTTCTTCATTGACCGGTATATATTATACTGTATTATTCTTGACATTCTCAGTTTATATATTCATCTTGCAATACCAGGGTACATCTTATTCAGTATCGAATCACGATTCCTACACAATTTTTAAAACATTAAACAGTAGTTGCTAATCAATTTTCAGTTGATTAGAAATATCGCTAATCAAGATTTTGAAAAATAAATATTTTATGCATATATGTGTAAATATGTTTAATACTACTACAGTAAAGTACTTTTAAAACAAACATGCTTACAACAAACTACCGATTAGAACAAACTGATTGTAAAGTCCAGTTTTCTCCCCCTATATAGTATTAATACATTTTAATGTATAGAACGAACTATGTATAGCGAATTAACTGTTAAAACAAACCAATTTGTTTGTCAAAATTGTGAATTTCAGTGTAAATTAGCGTGTATATACAGCAAACTGATCATAATTTTGTTTTTATTATCTTATTTGTATCTTATCAGTCAGTAGCATTAATGGCAATGCATCCAAAATGACTTTACTGATATTGGTGATAATAAATGAAATATTAAAATAAAACCCCACACTAATTCTGGTGTTTAAATTTAAAAAATCCAAAATGGCTGACCTACTGCATGAATGAAAATGGCTAACTACTGCAAATGTGTATAACAAACTACTGCTATAACGAACCGATGTGTCTGGTCCCTTGCAGTTCGTTATAAGCGTACTTTACTGTATTTCATTTTTGTATTTAAAAACATTGTTTTTCAGAGAACGTTTGGCTGTGATGAGACTTTTCCCAAACAGATTTGTTCAGGCAGCAGATATGTAACCATCAAGTTACAGAAAGAAAAACTCAACTCAAATAAAAACTACGACTTTGAAATCCGAGTGGAAGAAAGTAAGATATTCGTTTGTGCACATGTAGTAGTAGTAGTTGTAGTTGTAGTATTAGTGATATCCAGAGTGCTGCTCACTGAACTAGTTCCATTATTCACAATTTACATACACAAATACAGTTGAACCTGTTACAATGGACACCTTACATTACAACTATCTATAATTAAACAACCTTCATATATGTTCTTTCCAGATAGCTAAAACTTCAGTTTGTCAATTATTTCGTAGTATAATGGATGAGGAAATTTTATTTTCATTTGTTGCCTAATTTTATGATAAAAATGGTGAAAATATTAGCTCTACTATTCATATATTTTGTCAATTTGGATGGTTAATGTCTCTTTGGCTTCTTGTATCAAACACCTTTGACTTGAAATATTTTACTTGTATATAAAGGTCACTTCTTGTAAACACCAGTTTTTGTCCTACATTAACAGGTTTAACTGTACTTTACACAGTTTCAAGGTTGTATTACAAAGCTGTACTGTTCAAGTATTAATTTTAACTACCCTGAAACTCAGTGCCCAACTTATATCAGGAAAATCTATTACTAATGATAAAAACAGCTACATTTTGGTGCGATGTCTCTCTGTTTTTGAAATCGCAGCGCTGATATCTTTTGTTATTTTAACAGACTATAAGCAGACATTTCCTGCATTTCATTTTAATGTTTGTAAACAATACTTTCAACGTTCTTTGTGTGGTGTCTGGCTTTTTTATAAAACAGGATTATTCTTGTGTATTTCAAATGAAAGGAATATTCAAGGCTCAAGCATTTGAGCTTTTTATACGTACATTCCCACAGACAGGATACTAATTTGCATACCAGTTATGGATATAAACAAAAAATACTAGGTCAGTGTTATTATTATTGAAAAATATATCATATCTTAGGAACAAAATGTATCAAATTCATATTATTACATAATTAAGTCATACTAAGCATTAAACATGTGACTGGGTACTGAGTGATAAAACCCTAAAACAAATATGTTTGTACCAGTAGTCAGTAGATGTTGTTAAGACCTTGCATGAACTTCCCAACATGGCATCACCATCACTAACCTCCCTTTAGTTTGCACTACCTACTGGTTGGTTGTCATTTGCATGATTTCTGTTGTTCTTTTATTTAGTAATTTTTGTTATGTAAACAAAGTAGGACATTGTGTTTATAATAGCCAAATGAGAGTGTATCAGTTAAATATGTACTCAGATAGATTAAATGCTATCACAAAATACTGATGTTAGACATTGATACACACCAAAGCAAGGTTGAACAAAATAACTGTACCATTTACACCCACCCCTGATGTATTAAGGACTTTAGATCTACTCACTTTGGAACAAGACAGGTGTTTTATTGGTGTGGGTGTGGGTTAGAGGGGTGTCTGTTCAGAGCATAGTGAGATCTTTTTAGTTTAGTAAAGTTATTAACAGCAGATAAAGAGTTGAGCACTTCGGGAGAGCACTCAACTGCCTGAGCTAAATCCTGGCCACTGTATTACAGTTGTGAACGTACACGTTTAAAGTGATGTTTAACATTAATCCTTGTCTTAGTTTTCTTTCTTTCTTTTTGTTTTTTGTTGGGTTTTTTTTTTTTTTAAATTGTGGGTTGTGTGTTCAAAGCCATGGTAGTTGGTTTGTTTTCAGAAGTACAAATTGTACAATAATTGTGTACTATAAAATTCCAGTTAAAACCCAATTTACAGAAATCTGACCCTATGACAAAGGTTGTGCATACTTTTATGTTTTTTCTTCTTTCAGTGTCTCACATTCTTAACAGCGAGAATCAAACAGGAGCCAGAATAGGTTAGCTCTTCTAAAAGACATCAGATTTTAGTTACAGAAATATTGAACATTAATACATAGAATACTCACTTAATTTGCTGGGTGTGTCATGATTATAGTGGAATAAACAATTTGGCCCAGCCATTTGTAATTTTGTACCAGATTTCAATCCTAAATAACTTTCAAATTTGAACAATAGTTTGACAGTGGATATAGTGTCAGTGTTTTGGTAAGTAGTGTTTACTACATTAATATGACGTATTTAATTTAATGTACATATCAAAAGGCTTTATCTTTAAATACAAGTTTTATCAAAATGTGAGTGGTATAAGCCAAAACCAATTTATGTTATGAAAATAATTTTTACCATTGTATTTGTTTGTTTTTGTGGTTACATATATCGGCCCTATTTATTACCTTGCACGTATTTTGTTATTGTCAGTATACATTGTATAATTTTAGTTAATTAATTGTATTAATTACTTGTTTAGTGGTTAACTGTGCATGCTTTCATTGTGCTTTGCATATAATTTAATACACAACATATTGTTTTTGTCTAGTCACATAGTCCACTGGCCATTAGTTGTCAGATTTTAAACGTCAAATAAATACATTAAAAAAACACAGTTGATATAACGAAGACTGGGATATACTATCCTGTCTATGGGATGGTGCATATAGAAGATCCCTTTCTGCTAACTGAACAGAGTAGCCCGGAGTGGAAGCAGCAGGTTTCCTCTCTAATATGTGTGGTCCTTAGCCATATGCCTAATGCTATATAACTAAAAATGTGTTATGGTAAGTGTGTCATTAAATAAAACTTTTCTTTCATTTTTTGTTTACATTAAAAAACAACAACAACATAAAAACAGCCATATATTTTAATTAACAAAATAATACTTCGTCTCATGTTTTGTTACTGTGTACAACAGTTTAGGAAATAATTATTTTTACACAGGTAAGTTTTTAAAGATTAAAACCTAAAGTTATATAAATTGAAAATAAAAGTGGACATGCTGATTAAATGGAAAATTTATTAATGTGCACAGATTCCTTTAAATCAAAAACACTGATATTAGGGATGGAGTTTCGTTATTCTCTGTACACATTGGCAATGTGCACAGATTCCTTTAAATCAAAAACACTGATATTAGGGATGGAGTTTCGTTATTCTCTGTACACATTGGCAATGTGCACAGATTCCTTTAAATCAAAAACACTGATATTAGGGATGGAGTTTCGTTATTCTCTGTACACATTGGCAATGTGCACAGATTCCTTTAAATCAAAAACACTGATATTAGGGATGGAGTTTCGTTATTCTCTGTACACATTGGCAATGTGCACAGATTCCTTTAAATCAAAAACACTGATATTAGGGATGGAGTTTCGTTATTCTCTGTACACATTGGCAATGTGCACAGATTCCTTTAAATCAAAAACACTGATATTAGGGATGGAGTTTCGTTATTCTCTGTACACATTGGCAATGTGCACAGATTCCTTTAAATCAAAAACACTGATATTAGGGATGGAGTTTCGTTATTCTCTGTACACATTGGCAATGTGCACAGATTCCTTTAAATCAAAAACACTGATATTAGGGATGGAGTTTCGTTATTCTCTGTACACATTGGCAATGTGCACAGATTCCTTTAAATCAAAAACACTGATATTAGGGATGGAGTTTCGTTATTCTCTGTACACATTGGCAATGTGCACAGATTCCTTTAAATCAAAAACACTGATATTAGGGATGGAGTTTCGTTATTCTCTGTACACATTGGCAATGTGCACAGATTCCTTTAAATCAAAAACACTGATATTAGGGATGGAGTTTCGTTATTCTCTGTACACATTGGCAATGTGCACAGATTCCTTTAAATCAAAAACACTGATATTAGGGATGGAGTTTCGTTATTCTCTGTACACATTGGCAATGTGCACAGATTCCTTTAAATCAAAAACACTGATATTAGGGATGGAGTTTCGTTATTCTCTGTACACATTGGCAATGTGCACAGATTCCTTTAAATCAAAAACACTGATATTAGGGATGGAGTTTCGTTATTCTCTGTACACATTGGCAATGTGCACAGATTCCTTTAAATCAAAAACACTGATATTAGGGATGGAGTTTCGTTATTCTCTGTACACATTGGCAATGTGCACAGATTCCTTTAAATCAAAAACACTGATATTAGGGATGGAGTTTCGTTATTCTCTGTACACATTGGCAATGTGCACAGATTCCTTTAAATCAAAAACACTGATATTAGGGATGGAGTTTCGTTATTCTCTGTACACATTGGCAATGTGCACAGATTCCTTTAAATCAAAAACACTGATATTAGGGATGGAGTTTCGTTATTCTCTGTACACATTGGCAATGTGCACAGATTCCTTTAAATCAAAAACACTGATATTAGGGATGGAGTTTCGTTATTCTCTGTACACATTGGCAATGTGCATGTTTTTAATTATCCCTGAACAACATTCAAATATGTGTCTATAAATCCATACAACATGAGCTCTGATTAAATTCTTTGTTGAACATTTCCACTTCAAAAGCTGCAAAGAAAAGCAAGAAAAATATGTACAACAAGCATCATATGAATTAAACCATTTGTGCTTAAAGGTTTATAATTTGTGAGCAGTGGTTATTAAATTTGTTAGCTGTGTCCTCTTAGGCCAGACATTTTTATTATATGTTTTACGGGTCCGATAATATGAATGTTCTTGATTTAGAATAAAAATAAATGGGAAAAATGTGCCCTTTTTATTGCTGCCAGTAACATCAATTTATCAACTGCACATGTTAAATACATTTTTTTAACAAGTTAGCATTCTTTGAACACTGGTTTCACTAGATGAATGCAGTGTTGTACATATGAAATAAGTAACAAGTTATATTACATAGGGTATATAAATTATTTCAACTCTTATATGAATTTGTGATTTCTTATTATTTTATTTTTATTTTTATTCCAATTCCCGACATTGTTTTGTATCAAAATTAGCGTGTAAAAGATAAACTAAAAAATGTCTTACCTTAAAGATGGACTTGAGAGTTAAGATAACTGCATCTAATATGTATTGGGTGGGGTGTAGCCCAGTGGTAAAGTGCTCACCTGATGCACGGTCAGTCTGGGATCGATCCCCACTGGTGGGCCCATTGGGCTTTATCTCATTTCAGCCAGTGCAACGCGACTGGTATACCAAAAGCCGTGGTATGTGCTACCCTGTCTGTGGGATGGTGCATATGAAAGATCCATTGCTACTAATGGGAAAATGTAGCGGGTTTCCTCTCTATGACTATATGTCAAAATTACCAAATGTTTGACATCCAATAGCCGATTAGGAGATAACCATATGGAGTTTTTAGATTTGCGGGTGTTATTGTCTATTTGATCCCACAAATGTAATTTTTTGACCGAAGGCATTAGCCTGAGGTAAAAAATGAACATTTGCGGGCATCAAATAGACAATAACGTCCGCAAATGTAAAAACTCAATATGGTTATGTCTATTGTAAACTGAATCGTTTTTCTATGGAACTAACTGTATATTTGGTATTTCTTGAAAAAATTACCTGGCTACAATCTAACTGTAGACCCTTGAATCATCAACTTCGCTTCTTCCAATTGCTAATGACGTCACTTTCTAATGACGTCATTAGTTTTCCGGGTGTTATTCTTTATTTGATCCCGGAAAAAGAATGTAATTAACCAATCACAATACAGAATACACTCACAGTCAGTTTACAATGATTAATAAATCTATGTGCTCTAGTGGTGTCGTTAATGTTTTCTTGCTCTGTGTGGAATTGCAGGCGAGTCTTTCACCGGTGAGAGTGTTTTCTTCGTGTCTGTCGGCATCTTCGTTGCCATCATCGTGGGCGTCATTGTCCTCATCATCATCCTGGCTGTTCTCATCATATGCTGCTGCTGTAAGAATCGGCAGCGCACCACGGGTCACGTGTACCAGGCCACGTCCAGCGCCCCGTCCCACGTTGAGCCGTCCGGTAGGTAGTCCATACATGTTACACTGTAGATATTTCACGTCGAGCTGTCTGGTAGGTAGTCTATACATGTTACACTGTAGATATTTCACGTCGAGCCGTCTGGTATGTAGTCCATACATGTTACACTGTAGATATTTCACGTTGAGCCATCCGGTACGTAGTCCATACATGTTACACTGTAGATATTTCACGTCGAGCCGTCCGGTACGTAGTCCATACATGTTACATTGTAGATATTTCACGTCGAGCCGTCCGGTAGGTAGTCCATACATGTTACACTGTAGATATTTCACGTCGAGCCGTCCGGTAGGTAGTCCATACATGTTACACTGTAGATATTTCACGTCGAGCCGTCCGGTATGTAGTCCATACATGTTACACTGTAGATATTTCACGTCGAGCCGTCCGGTACGTAGTCCATACATGTTACACTGTAGATATTCTAGTACGTAGTCCATACATGTTACACCATAGATATTTCACGTCGAGCCGTCTAGTACGTAGTCCATACATGTTACACTGTAGATATTTCATGTCGAGCCGTCCGGTAGGTAGTCCATACACGTCTAGTACGTAGTCCATACATGTTACACCATAGATATTTCACGTCGAGCCGTCTAGTACGTAGTCCATACATGTTACACTGTAGATATTTCACGTCGAGCTGTCCGGTAGGTAGTCCATACATGTTACACTGTAGATATTTCACGTCGAGCCGTCCGGTATGTAGTCCATACATGTTACACTGTAGATATTTCACGTCGAGCCGTCCGGTACGTAGTCCATACATGTTACACTGTAGATATTTCACGTCGAGCCGTCCGGTAGGTAGTCCATACATGTTACACTGTAGATATTTCACGTCGAGCCGTCCGGTATGTAGTCCATACATGTTACACTGTAGATATTTCACGTCGAGCCGTCCGGTATGTAGTCCACGCATGTTACACTGTAGATATTTCACGTCGAGCCGTCCGGTATGTAGTCCACGCATGTTACACTGTAGATATTTCACGTCGAACCGTCCGGTAGGTGGTCCACGCATGTTACACTGTAGATATTTCACGTCGAGCCGTCCGGTAGGTGGTCCACGCATGTTACACTGTAGATATTTCACGTCGAGCCGTCCGGTAGGTGGTCCACGCATGTTACACTGTAGATATTTCACGTCGAGCTGTCCGGTAGGTGGTCCACGCATGTTACACTGTAGATATTTCATGTCGAGCCGTCCGGTAGGTAGTCCATACATGTTACACTGTAGATATTTCACGTCGAGCCGTCCGGTACGTAGTCCATACATGTTACACTGTAGATATTTCACGTCGAGCCGTCCTGTACGTAGTCCATACATGTTACACTGTAGATATTTCACGTCGAGCCGTCCGGTACGTAGTCCATACATGTTACACTGTAGATATTTCACGTCGAGCCGTCCGGTATGTAGTCCATACATGTTACACTGTAGATATTTCACGTCGAGCCGTCCGGTACGTAGTCCATACATGTTACACTGTAGATATTTCACGTCGAGCCGTCCGGTATGTAGTCCATACATGTTACACTGTAGATATTTCACGTCGAGTGTGTGGTCCATACATGTTACACTGTAGATATTTCACGTTGAGCCGTCCGGTAGGTAGTCCATACATGTTACACTGTAGATATTTCACGTCGAGCCGTCCGGTACGTAGTCCATACATGTTACACTGTAGATATTTCACGTCGAGCCGTCCGGTATGTAGTCCATACATGTTACACTGTAGATATTTCACGTCGAGCCGTCCGGTACATAGTCCATACATGTTACACTGTAGATATTTCATGTCGAGCCGTCCGGTATGTAGTCCATACATGTTACACTGTAGATATTTCACGTCGAGCTGTCTGGTAGGTAGTCCATGCATGTTACACTGTAGATATTTCACGTCGAGCCGTCCGGTAGGTAGTCCATGCATGTTACACTAGATATTTCACGTCGAGCCGTCCGGTAGGTAGTCCATGCATGTTACACTGTAGATATTTCACGTCGAGCCGTCCGGTACGTAGTCCATGCATGTTACACTGTAGATATTTCACGTCGAGCCGTCCGGTACGTAGTCCATGCATGTTACACTGTAGATATTTCACGTCGAGCCGTCCGGTACGTAGTCCATGCATGTTACACTGTAGATATTTCACGTCGAGCCGTCCGGTACGTAGTCCATGCATGTTACACTGTAGATATTTCACGTCGAGCCGTCCGGTACGTAGTCCATGCATGTTACACTGTAGATATTTCACGTCGAGCCGTCTGGTATGTAGTCCATACATGTTACACTGTAGATATTTCACGTCGAGCCGTCCGGTACGTAGTCCATACATGTTACACTGTAGATATTTCACGTCGAGCCGTCCGGTACGTAGTCCATACATGTTACACTGTAGATATTTCACGTCGAGCCGTCCGGTAGGTAGTCCATACATGTTACACTGTAGATATTTCACGTTGAGCCGTCCGGTACGTAGTCCATACATGTTACACTGTAGATATTTCACGTTGAGCCGTCTGGTAGGTAGTCCATACATGTTACACTGTAGATATTTCACGTCGAGCCATCCGGTATGTAGTCCATACATGTTACACTGTAGATATTTCACGTCGAGCTGTCTGGTACATAGTCCATACATGTTACACTGTAGATATTTCACGTCGAGCTGTCCGGTATGTAGTCCATACATGTTACACTGTAGATATTTCACGTCGAGCTGTCTGGTATGTAGTCCATACATGTTACACTGTAGATATTTCACGTTGAGCCGTCCGGTAGGTAGTCCATACATGTTACACTGTAGATATTTCACGTTGAGCCATCCAGTATGTAGTCCATACATGTTACACTGTAGATATTTCACGTCGAGCCGTCCGGTAGGTAGTCCATACATGTTACACTGTAGATATTTCACGTTGAGCCATCCAGTATGTAGTCCATACATGTTACACTGTAGATATTTCACGTCGAGCCGTCCGGTAGGTAGTCCATACATGTTACACTGTAGATATTTCACGTCGAGCCGTCCGGTACGTAGTCCATACATGTTACACTGTAGATATTTCACGTTGAGCCGTCCGGTAGGTAGTCCATACATGTTACACTGTAGATATTTCACGTTGAGCCGTCCGGTACGTAGTCCATACATGTTACACTGTAGATATTTCACGTTGAGCCGTCCGGTAGGTAGTCCACGCATGTTACACTGTAGATATTTCACGTTGAGCCGTCCGGTAGGTAGTCCATACATGTTACACTGTAGATATTTCACGTCGAGCCATCCGGTATGTAGTCCATACATGTTACACTGTAGATATCTCACATTGAGCCGTCCGGTAGGTAGTCCATACATGTTACACTGTAGATATTTCACGTCAAGCCGTCCGGTACGTAGTCCATACATGTTACACTGTAGATATTTCTCATATACTTACATTGCATGCTTTAATTTTTAAAGCTCTTCTCAGAATCCAGAGTTTTAAAATATACTTACCTTGATTTTATGTATTGTGTTATACTTTTTACCCACAGCTCCTAACACACTGTGGTTTTACATAAATATATATAAATAATATTTTCATATACTTACCAATAGCCGATGTGTATTTTTGTGCTGGGGTGTTGTTAAACATTCATTCATTCATTCATTCTTCTCAGAATCATACCTAGGTTATAAGAACTAGGGGGCAGTGAAAAAAGAATCCTGATACATTAATATATGTTTTAGCTAGTCCAGATGTACAGTAATATAATATATTCTTTTCTAAAAAAAAAGAAGAAACCACAATTTCTAAAGTAAAAAGGACATTTTGTTTTCATAATTAGGTATGGGCATTCATATATAAGAATCCCTGTCAGTTGGCCCATTGGGCTACTTGTCATTCCAGCCAGTGCACCACAACTGGTATATCAAAGGTCGTGGTATGTGCTATCCTGTCTGTGGGAATGTGCATATAAAAGATCCCTTGCTGCATCAGAAAAAAATGTCGCGGGTTTCCTCTGATGACTATATGTCAAAATTACTAAATGTTTGACATCCAGTAACGGATGATTAATAAATCAATGTGCTCTAGTCGTGTCGTTAAACAAACCAAACTTCTTCTTCATGTATAACATGCCTTTTTTTTACTACTGGTACCCATGTATCTAAATCTCTTTTACTAGGAGTATAGGGACAGTACAACAATAATTGGGGTACAGTAATATGGGCTTTTCTTTAGTTTGACAAAATAGAGCACTTTCAAACTAAAAGGGACACATTTTTATCTGTTTCTGGGGCGACATCTGTCTGTCCCCCACACTAACACTAGATTCAACCCTGCTGAAACTATACTAAAAGTGCCAGTGATCTGCATTTACAATTGTGTTTGTTAATATTTCAGCTCCACCTCCACCTCTCTATGAAGAGCAAGGGCAGACAACTCCTGGCTTGTATCCACCACTTCCACATAATATACATCCAGCCTGTGACGAGCCTCCACCGTACACGCCACATCCAGAGTCTTCATATGGCTCACAGGCCTACCCAGCGCCATTGGAAACAAAGACACAGTATGCATAATGATCGCTCGTATTTTTGTACAAACAGAAATTATTCATTGCCATCAGTGTCATAAGCGTGTCATAATTACAAACTGGGTTCCTAGTTTTCAGAAGTAACAAATGTACAAGTTGTATTTTTGTAAAACACAGACTTCAAAAAGGACTATATCATTTGGAAAATGTGTTTATTATTGATAGATATTTATAAATTATATACTGCCTATAGGTGTATCATGTTTCCAAGTTTTCTTTATTAATTAATAAATGAACCAGTGGCTGGTCTGACCCATGGCACTAACGACCGCCAGTAGTAGGTGGTTACAAGTGCCTCTTAAACAATGGCCAGAACTAACTACAAAGTGGTCGGACTGAGCCCACAGCTAAAGCTGATGGGGAAATGGCAGGTGTGTGGTACAGATAGCCACAAGAGACAGGCACCTGTCATGGTTGGGAGATACAAGGACTGGGATGTGGAGGTGGACAGTGAAAGAAGTTGAAAGCTAGGAGGAGCTGCCAGATGAGGAAGGAATGAGATGGATGAGGAAGCAATGAGATGGATGAGGAAGAAATGAGATGGATGAGGAAGGACAGCGGGATAAAAATAAATAAAAAATAAAAGAACAAGAATATTATTTAGAAGGTACAGATTACTTTATGAATGTTTTGGTTGCCTGCTAACATGCTTAAGTCAGTTGATGAACGAGACATTAAACAAGTAATACTTTTAAAACAACAAATAATTCTTATACAATATGTTACAAAATGTTACAATCCATACTAAACATCACTAGTGACTAATTCTCTTCAACATTTTTGGCAGCCAGTAGTTCACATTTAGGAGCTGCAGATACACAATTAAAGAGACTTGTAGTTTCTGTTGGGAATCACATGTTGGTAAACCTGTAAATATAATAATACAAGGAATACACGGAGACGACAAGATTCCCAGTTTCTTCATTGTCTCCATGGTTCATGAGCTTGCGACACATTTGTCTGACTGTTGCTAATATCTTTTTCACATCAATGTACTTTGTTATATGTGAACAGTGAAATCTTTCTATGAAGGCCACCCAGATAACCTTCATGACCGTTTGGGTAGCACACCATCATTTAATGTTCATTACAGTTGCATGTACTCTGTCCAAATATGTTTTGTACAAGATGCATTGGTACTGAGGGAATATTTATACAATTACTGGATAACTGTAATATAACAAAATAAATATAGCTTGATCACAATGTTTTTTAGTTAACCCTTTTAAGGCCCATTTCCCAATAATGCGATTTCGTGCATGAATTTATCGATAAGGTGCTTTTCCATAAATGCAACTGCTAAAAATTGTTTTTGATCAATGAGCGATTTTTTAGTGTGTTTACATCATTACATGAAGTATATACTTTTGGCTTAAAAGAACACATCGATGATGTCGGGTTTTTTTTATAGTAATCCACTTGCGAAAATACAGATATGAAAAAGCACATTTCCACGCAGTGAAACACACACGATAAATCATATGCAGATAAATCATATGCAGAATCGTGTGAATGAAAAGTGGGTCTAAGTCTGTGTGTTCTATTTCATTGTAATTTACCCATTTCCATGTGACAGTGTAGTAAATGTACAGTTGTTATTATTTAGTGAAAAATGTAACACATAACTTTGAAGATTGGATAATTTAAATATTATAACAGCCAACCTATATGTAATTATCAAAGGAATTTTTATATATAGATACATATTAATTTTACATTGAAGTCATGTTCCTTTGACAGACCCATTATTTGATTCAGTTTTTCCTCATGCCGACCAGTAGCCCATAACTTGTATATTAAAAACCATGGTGTATGCTGTACTGTCTGTAGGAAGGTACATATAAAAGATCGTTGTTGCTACTGTAAAAACTTGGGAGTTTTCTCTGAAGACGACATATCAGAATTACTAAATGTTTGAAATTTAGTTGCTGATTATTGATAAATCAATGTGCTCTAGTGGTGTTGTTGAACAAAACAAACTTCAACTTGTTTTCTGGACCGGCTTGTATTAACCTGCTGTAAGTAGTAATGACATGAAAAACGGTGGTGTGCATCCATTCTGACTAGGTAGCCTTTAACAGTGGCGGATCCAGAAAATCCATTTTGTGGGGGGACCAATGAGGCGGAACGCCAAGAGAACTTTGGGGGAGATTTGGAGAGATTGTGAAGAAAAAAAAAAATTAATATATAATAAAATTATAACTCACAAAATTTAGGGGGCCTCCCCTAGATTCGCCTCTTGTTTAAATATGTATTACAATATTTGTTTACAGAAGGGACCACTTTTACGTCCTCTCTGTCAGTTGTTATAGACGGTGTACTTTATAGTGGGTCAAACTGTACATATCCATGTTTCTGCATGCTCCCGAGGACCAAATACATGAATATGTAGGTTTAAGTTATATGTAAATATCACTCCTGTACATACTAAGATAATATGTGAAATATATTTATAAGATATTTTATGTAAGTGTCCATCTATCTGTCCATCCGTCTATCCATCTATTGTCTGTTTACCTGTCCATCTACCTGTCTGTCTATCTGTCTGTACCTGTCATTTCCATCTACCTGTCTGTCTACCTGCTGATCATGCCCGTCATTGTGGTGCTATTAACACTTTGTTCATTGGTGATTGGTCAATATTTGTTATTATTTTGTTATGTTCAGATAAAGTTTTGTTTTGTGACAATAGTGCTATTAGGCCATTTTGTTTTTAGCCGATATACCAATAGCCAATGTTTTGTTTAGTATTTATTTTGTAATCAATAAAATATTTTTTTGTTCCACACAATACATTTTATAAATAGGATCATGAAAATTATTAATCTTTGTAAGACAGACTTTCATGAGTTTCTGCCATTGTAAAATGTTTCCGGCTAATACAGCCTTGTTATTGACTAACAGACCTCGATTATTTTAAATTAAGAAGAGCCATCACTCTCGCTTGCCGTCACTCACCTGAAACTAGTTCAAGGAGAGTAATTTTTAGCTCCCCTTAGCATGTGCATTTATAATAATCTAAGTTAGAGGAGCAATTAATCACTCAAATCAATTGTCTGGACTAAACTTACGTATTAAATACATTGTCTTGTTTAGAATACCAATGTCTGTATCCACAATGTGTTTTTGGTCATCTTAATGTTTATAAAAGCTTACATGTTCAGGACAAATGCAGAATTGCTGAGTTCCACATTCTTACGTTGTCAGGATACAGCCAGTATGACACGTCATTACCTGATGTTTTCTATTTAATATGTAATCTTAGTTACTGAAACGATTCTGTTAGGTAGAAACATGTTATAATGGCAACCAACGTGGGAAAGTCTTTTCAGTGTTTATCAACAGTAATATAGGACATATGTGACTGCATCTACAAAAAAGAGAGTACAGATGAGGCTTGACATTAATCATAGTAAACATTGTCTAAATGATGTTATGTGGATGCGTGACGGGCACCTATTTGTTGAAAACGATATCGACAGGTAATAATTTTATACATTAGGCCTACTTCAAAAGGAAAAGTGTTTTCTGTCAATTATTGTCTGTTTATTAGTTTCATGATAAATTACCTCAAATATTATAATAAAGCTCTTTACACTCAAATTGTGTTTAAAATAAAAACAACTCTCACTATAACTAGATGTTCAAGATTCCAGTCATTACGTTTCTTTGAGCAGAAATAGCTTGTCATCACAATCTTAGTGACCACTGACCATCAAAAAATGCCAAAATAATATTGTACTATTTTCCCTCATCTGTACTATTGTTTGTAGATACGATCATATATTATAACAGATATGGTTTTAAAAAGGTAAATAAAACAGTACCTTCCTGCATCTTTAAATATCATTGAAAATGTTTGCCTACTTTATAAATATAGTTTTCAGCTTTACTGCCTTGGGTTTCTGTGATAATTAATGTACATTTTGTATTTTATTTGCTGAACAATTGTCAAGTCTTGTATTTAGTAAGCAAATGTCAGAATTCCTTCTGCTAATAAAGAAATCGGAGGATTACATTTAGAAAATATTGATCTCTTAAATTATATTATTTTAGTGGTAACTGTACAATTCTGAGTATAATCATTATTTTTTGTTTGTTAGTGTTATTTTGTTGATTTTTTAATATTTGTATACTTATATATACTGTAGTGAGATGATAGCAAGATGGTAGTTTATAATATTTGGTTTAAGTTTTTGTGTAAATGTGTGATTCGTGCCATTAAACTAGAAAATAGACAATGTTTATAGAAAGAAATCCTTTAACAGACATAAGTAATGTAAAACATATAATTTTTGTACAGGAAGATAAAATAAGAAGACATTTGCTTTGAAATTTGTTTAAAAATTATGTTTATTTATGAACATATAACTGTTATCTAGGCAAGCTTTAGTTTCATTTTTGAATTTAAAAACAATTGATTCTTATTTTGGCAGCCGTGTTACCATATAGACTTACTATAATTTAGAACAAATTTCCACAAAGTATTATTGAGTTGTGTCCCGTAATTCTAGAATGGTAATATTGAGTTTTGTAATTCTAGAATCTGAGAAAATATAGAGTTTATACCATAATAGCAAATTTGAAAAGGATTATGCTGATTGTGGATCTATTTATTTTACTAATGTCACTCAACACTGTATTATTATGGTGACAGTATGATCTGGTTTTCTTGCTTTATAATTACGTGTATTTCAAAAATATTGTAGTAATGAGAGAGATAGTTGAATGGAATATACACTGTATTAATAAATGTGTAGGAAGTGGTTTTATATGGATTTGATTGGTTAAATAGTTATGTCCCATGTTAGCAAATAACTTTATAGAGGAAATTGATTATATATGATTCTACAACTACAATACAAATATAGATGACAAGAATGACAGTATTATTTTAATTGTAAAAGTTGATGACAAAGATATTGTTTGAAAGTAATACTTTGAGGTTGCAAATGTAAAACGGAAACTTTTTAAACTGGTGATTGTTATCATTTTATAGATATAGATGTCTGTTCGAAAGAATACATGTAAATATAATATATATTTATCTAATAGAGTAATAATTTAGTTTTTATAGATATATGGTGCCACAAAGTTTGCATTTAATTTTTGTTTGTATTTAATTTTTGTTTGTATTTTGTGTTTATTTAATAGAACAAGGGAATGTGCAATTTGTTTTTGGTTATTTATTTAAGGTTATTTCATGCTACCTTTGTGCATGCTGAATCAATGTGATCCTTTTGTTACTCGTGTTAGTTTACTCAAATATCATTTTGAAAGTTATTTGTGAGCAAATTTCAATGTTTGTGATTAAACAAAATACCTGTTGTAAACTAGATAATAAATATACAACTAAACATGTCTCTGTATTGAGAGATGAGAATAAACTTCATACACACATTTCAGACTTTTCATAGCAGGAGGGAGGGAGATCTGTATCTTTGTTGTCATGTAGTTTGATAAACAAGAATCCTCAACTTATTGTAAATCAGGAAATGTTGGTGACAACAACAACAAGAAGTTTATTCAGGAAATGTCAACAAGAAGAAGTTTATTCAGGAAATGTTGGTGACAATAACAACAAGAAGTTTATTCAGGAAATGTTGGTGACAACAACAACAAGAAGTTTATTCAGTATTAAGGCCACAGGCCCAAAAAAACCACCCGAAAAAACATATATATTTTGTCGTATGCAAGTGGTTAACTTACAAAACATCATCACTTAGCTTTCTTATTAAAGATACCTGATATAAAAACAATGACAAATTGTACAGCAATAGTTCATTTGTAGATGACATCAGCTTCACAAAAATAATCGAAGGATGTAAATGCGAATATTTATTGATAAAATAAAAAAGAAACTTTTATATATGTTTGGGGGGGGGGGGGGGGCCTGTGACCTTAATATTCAATAAACTTATTGTTGTTGTTGAAATGTTGGTGAGCATAAAATTTTAGCGAGGTTACCCAAAATGCTAATATTTCATGGTGCTAAGTTTAAAGAGACACATAGGCGTACGAATTAAACAAAATTTCCTGAATCTGGATAACAACATTTATTCATATTAGCATTACTACCAAATAGCTCTATAGGGTTGCAAACTAATCACTACACATTTTTACATGGATTACAACTAATTATGAGCGTAGAATGATGGTAAAAAAAAGTCTCAGGTTATCCCATTTTTCCTCAATATCTGTATAATTTTTGCCTGAATTTGAGGTTTTGCTCCCGTGTCTTGTACTTATGAAGAGATGTTTAACAGAATGTTTCAAAATATTTTATGTGATTGTTTTGTCAGTGATTAACTAAACACATAACAATGTTTTATTTCACCTGATCGTACAACTTATCTTTTTTATGTCTAACATGACAGACAACCTCGCTAAGTTTTATGTCCCTAATATGTCAGTTATTTGGATTTCACTAAATTTTAAGATCAATAATATTTTATGATGTACAGTATAAAACATTTAATGAAAAATTAATTACTTCACCAAAAATGGCATGGACTTGTTAGGTTAGGACCCTCGTCTAAATCCATGCCTGCAATGACCAATGACTTAAAACAAAATTTAGTCACATTTTAGATTAAGGTGCTAAAGTATATTTTAAAGAACAAATATGATTTGTGTGGCTCTAAGCACACATCTGATTTGCGTTTCATCTAATGTTGGATTATGTGTCACATTTGGGGAATAGCAACATTTGGTCTACCGGTAGTTTGGTTTTATTCTGTTAGAGGAAGAGCTCAAACATCACCCTTGCTCAAGCTCTTTTTATTTGTCTGCACACCAGCGTTTTGAGCACATGGCTTACATCCCCGTGGAAAATCTGGATCTGTATCTAATCTGTGCCATTATACAGCTGATAGTTCTTCAACACTAAACTATTATTAACCATTTTATTATTCACTTTAATTAAAATCTCAAGTTGCATTTCCATTTTCATTATATTTTTCATTTTTGTTTTGAATAAAATGAATCTTTTCATTTTGTTTGCAATGTATTTTTGGAGTATATCAGTTTGCTATTTTACTGAAAGATCAATGTTTACATTTATTATTGTTTTACTGCCTAATGATGATCAGATCTGATGAATAAACATGACAGTACAACACCTGGTAGACTCGTTTGTTCTTATTGCAGTCTTCAACATCACTTGAGTGTATTACGTGTACCTTGGAAATTCTGGGGCGGGACATAGCCCAGGGGTAAAGTGCTTGCTTGATGCGCAGTCTGTTTGGGATCGATCCCTGTCAGTGGGCCCACTGACCTGTCTCTCGTTCCAGCCAGTGCACTACGACTGATATATCATAGGCCGTGGTATGTGTTATCCTGTCTGTGGGATGGTGCATATAAAATATCCCTTGCTATTAATGAAAAAATGTAGCAGGTTTCCAGTACTGCATGTCAAAATTACCAAATGTTTGACATTCAATAGCCGATGCGTAATAAATCAATGTGCTCTAGTGGTGTCATTAAACAACACAAACTTGGAAACTTGTACTAAATTGGCCTTGTAGGTGTAGTGAATAGGCCATCTATCTTCAAGCTGGTACGTTCACCAACTGAGAGTTTTACTGTCACAATGAAATATGTAATGCTGCTATATGGACTTCTGCTCAGGTTGAAACGAAGGAAATAAAATAAAGTGGTAGGTCTGTGGAGCATTTGTTGAAATGAAATAGTGGTATATCTGTTGAGCACCAGTTTAGTGACATCTGTTGAGGACTGGTTATTATGGAATAAAATGGCATATCTGTTAAGCACTGGTTGTTAAAGTTTGTTTCGTTTAACGACACCACTAGAGCACATTGATTTATTACTCATCGGCTATTGAATGTAAAACATTTGGTAATTTTTACATGCAGTACTAGAGGAAACCTGCTACATTTTTCCATTAGCAGCAAGGGATATTTTATATGCACCATCCCACAGACAGCCTTTGGTATATTAGTCATGGTTCACTGACTGAAACGAGAAATAGCGAGCGCTTTACCACTGGACATCCTGCCCATGAAATAAACTGGCATATATTGAGGAGCACTGGTTGACATTAAATAAACTGGCATATACTGAGGTGCACTGGTTGACATTAAATAAACTGGCATATATTAAGGAGTGCTGGTTGACATTAAATAAACTGGCATATACTGAGGAGCACTGGTTGACATTAAATAAACTGGCATATACTGAGAAGCACTGGTTGACATTAAATAAACTGGTATATACTGAGGAGAACTGGTTGACATTAAATAAACTGGCATATCTTTTGAGGAGCACTGGTTGACATTAAATAAACTGGCATATATTGAGGAGCACTGGTTGACATTAAATAAACTGGCATATACTGAGGAGTGCTGGTTGACATTAAATAAACTGGCATATACTGAGGAGCACTGGTTGACATTAAATAAACTGGCATATATTGAGCACCGGTTGACATTAAATAAACGCATATACTGAGGAATGCTGGTTGACATTAAATAAACTGGCATATACTGAGGAGCACTGGTTGACATTAAATAAACCGGCATATACTGAGCACTGGTTGAAATGGGACTGGTCCTGGTGGCACAGTGGTTAGACTATCAGTTTTAAACAGTGTCAATCAATGCCAACCCTTAAGTGACTTTTAATGATTTGCTGGGAAGGTGTAAGGTCATGGCACAAAGTTATGTCACAGTAACACTAATAACTAATTGTTAACACCTGCCCAAAGCAGACACCCGCATACTGATAGCAGAGGTATTTGTCCAGGACATTGTGCTTTTAAAAAATGTTAAAATTTTAATGAAATCACCTAAGGATATACAGATAAATGAATGGATGTTTTAACGACATCTCAGCATAAAAATAGATGTCGGCTATTGGGTGTCAAAATAGGTAAGTACACCAATGTGATTTTTATTACTGATGATGACTGATTCTATAATTTATTGAACAATAACATGGGAAAGGCAGGGAGTCATTCATTTCAACTCCATTGCGTCTTATATCCAATTAAGGTTCAAACACACTGTTCTGGGCACACACCTCAGCTATCTGGGTTAGTGGTTAATGAGATAAAAGAGGTTGTAGTGGTCTTACACCTACCCATTGACTTGTTAAAACTTGCTCTGTGTCGGAGCCTGTACCAGGCTGGGAACCCTGTGCCTACCAGCCTTATGTCCAATGGCTTAACCACTATACCGCCAAGGCCGGTGGCAGGGAGTCTGAGGGGGGCATTCCAAAGTACACAAAATACAGGAATTTGCTATGGTTTACCATTGTTGTAATGAAAACTGGGCATAAGTAATTAAGAAGATTCATTCCAAGACAGTTGCAAGTGTCACATTTCACTATTTTAACATTTATTGTTTCATAAATAGCTGCAAATTAACTGATTCCACACATAACCTTTGTATAATTTATAGTTGACGAGAATATGAAAATTTAATTTTGCCATTCAATTCAAACAGTGGCTTCCACAACAATTCCGAGTAAAAAAAAAAACCACACAAAAAACATTCGGTGTCCAAGCATGTGTGCAAGAGGGGGTTGGGCGGAGTTGGAGTTCACTACCCAAAGTGAATTTAAAAAACAACATTGTGGAACAGCACGACCCAACACCTAGACACTTTGAAGCCCACAGTCTAGACGCTCCTGCATACATTCCTGAACACACGACAGGTGTCTTTACATTTCAAAACCAAAATTAATAAATAGTTTTGGACATAATATACAACTTTGATACAGCCTCTTTAAAAGATGTTTGAATTTCTGCTATGTATTTTGAGGTCAATTTTGAGCTAATCTAACATGAGCATATTATTTTAAAATATATATCATTGCTTTGCCCCCACCCCCAAACTTGAGGATGAAACTGTACATTTTGTTTCCTACTCTATATAAATAGATTTTTGTTTCAATGTTGCTTGTGCCCCCTACTACACAGTATCTTCTCCTTCCCCACCCTACCATTTGTGACACCCAATAGCCGATGTGTTAAACAAACATTCATTCATTCATTCCCTACTCCACTCAAGCTATTTCAATTGGGAATTACAGTATGTTATAAATTATAATTTTAATATATACAGTAAACTCTCTATATGTAAAATTTGCTGGTGCCAGCCAGTTAGTTTGAGATATCGTTACATTTGAGATAACTAAACATCTAAATTCTCATGGAGAAAAAAAGTAAAATCACTGTGTAAAGTAGAAAATCTTTTATTGCGTGAAATAACAGTTAATTTCACAAATGCAGACACAATACCAATCTGATTAAAATTAGCTCTACTGGGTCTACCACTAGGTCTAACAGCATTGCGTGGACTCCCATGTCCAGGTGACATTTCATCTATAAATAACAATTTAAATATCGACCAATTACACTTCGCCTTTCATAGCGTTATTCGGGAGCATACAAATTCTAAAAATATCGGGCGAGACTATTTATGCAATAGGCGAACTTGTTGGTCTATTTCAACATTTAAAAAACTGGGAGAAAAGTGCAGTAATAAACTCTGGATTGTATATATAGAGAGTTTACTGTATATATTTTTAGTTTCACGACACTACTAAAGCACATTGATTTATTAATCTTTGGCAATTGGATGTTATACATTTGGAAATTCTGACATATAGTCATCAGGAAGGAAGAAAGGAAATGTATTATTTAGCGATGCACTCAACATATTTTATTTACGGTTATATGGCATCAGACATATGGTTGTTAAGGACCACACAGATATCGAAAGGAAACCCCCTGCCGCCACTTAATAGGCTACTCTTTTTATTCAATTAGCTGCAAGGGATCTTTTATATGCATCACACAGGATAGCACATACCATGGCCTTTGATATATCAGTCGTGGTGCACTGGCAGGAGCCTAGTTTGGGATTTTCAGGTGGCACGCAGACGTTTTTGGTGATGGAATAAAACATAGAGCATAGGGGCCTACAGCATTTACATCGTATATTTTAACTGAAACAAAATATATTTGTAATCTCAGGTGGTGCGCAGCTGCGTATATGGAAGCTAGGCCCCTGACTGGGCCCAGCGATGGGGATCAGAGGAAACCTGCTACATTTTTCCTAATCATCGCTAATGCACCAACTTGGCCAAGGGATCTTTTATATATATGCACTTTCCAACAAACAGGAAAGCACATACCACGGCCTTTGACTAGTTGTGGTGAACTGGTTGGAACGAGAGAGAAAAAACCAATCAGTTGAATGGATCCACCGAGGTGGTTCGAACCTACGACGAAAGCTTCTCAAATGAGCACTCGACCGACAGCTAAATTCCCGTGACAGGTGCGACAACTTCCGATTAGTAAAAACGGAAATAAACGAAGTTTACCGAATGGTTGTCAAGTCGACGAGTGTACGCTGTAATTTATCGGTGATATTTTGATTTGATTTCCGTGTATGTGGCGATCTCTAACAGTAGTGATTTTATTTGTATGTCTTTATTTTGACGTAAATGTATTTATTTTATGTTGTAATTGTCAAACAACGATTACAGCACTGTCCTTACAATGCATTTCTGTTTGTTACGTATAGTGATGTATTTACGTTAGAACTTAATGTCGATTTATTTAATAAGTGATGGTTACTTTTTATGCTTAATCGAATTTAATCACATTTTTAAACCTACAGTATGCTAATCGTATCTTCTATTGAAACCTCATATATTATGTTCATATTTAATGTTCAAATTTTAAGGATATATTATAAAATGTCTGGCTCCTGTCACTGTGATGTCAATATTTTGTTCATACGAATCATAGTCACTTCGTACCCTAGTCATATCGTACAATCCATTTCATACCATGCTGCCAGGTCATTTCGTACCCGAATCATTTCGTACCTTGGTCATTTTGTACCATTGCAAAAAGTCATTTCGTACCCTAGTCATTTCGTACCATTGTGAAAAGTCATTTCGTACCCCAGTCATTTCGTACCATAGTCATTTCATACCAGTACATATTAATGTTTGTCATTGTAACCAAAATCTGATATAGAGTTTGTACCTGATCCATCAGTGCCCCTGCCCCCCCCCCCCCCCCCCCCCCCCCCAACAACAAAACAACATAATGGACCAACAAAATATTATTTATTTATTAGGTCTTCTTCTCAAACTTTTGACATGTATCATTTCTGACACGTTACAAGGTACGAAATGACGTTTTACAATGGTACGAAATGACCAGGGTACAAAATGACTTTTTGCAATGGTACGAAATGACCAGGGTACGAAATGACCAAATTAGGTACGAAATGACTATGGTATGAAATGAACATGGTACAAAGTGACTAGCAACTGTTCATACACTGGTGGCAGCTAAGTCTGCACACCTAAGCATTTGTGTTATATTTTAAAGTTAAAATCTTTCTTTAAAAATATTTGTTTCACCGCCACAGTACAATGGAATGATAAATGTGTTACTACTGAAAGTTATTTTAATTTTAATTTTTTTTAAACTCAAGTAATGAGCACATTTTTAGTGGGACTCCCCTGTATTTACTGGCCTGCATGACGGCACACAAGTCTGCACAGCAAACATTGAAACAACCTCTTCTGTCGCTAATATTTTGTAAGTTCTAAACAACAAACACTTCCTGTTAGAGTCTGTTTCAGAAAAATGTTGATTATGCAAATGAGATACATATAAATGGTGTTCCATGCTCGTTAGTTTGGACAACACAAAATGACAATATAAATAAAAACCAATGTTAAAAATTTTGATCATTATTCAGCAAACGTTGTCTGTTATTAACTGTGTAAATGAGCACAAATAGTGTCTGTTAGACATATAGGATAATCAGTGATAATTTTGAAACAGACTATAGCTAAAAATAGGCCATGCTGTAAGTGCAAGCTTCAAAGTCTCTGCAGCCATATTGCGTTGTGTCACTTGGAGAGAAATTCAAAGTATGCTTAGATGTTTACATTAACAGATAAAATAAAACATTTATTTCATTTATGGATTCATAAATTGCAATACGGTATGTATTGAAGCTTCTGTGTAAACTTGTGTAAGTTGATATGCAAGGTTGATCATTACAATGTTGACAGACGTGTTGACAGGTCACGAGGTGATACAAAAACACGTTGATTGAGGCTGGCAAAATATACTTTTAGTGCATTAATTCAGAGGGTTTTTTCAATCAAATTGTTATCTATCAGTTTTATACATATATTCACAATTAAGATGTGTTGTTTTATGAATTAAATTAACGTTGTTTGTTTGTTTACAAACATATCCCAACACTTGTTTCAAGACGTAATGTAACATAATTAACATGTGCAGACTTTTATGCCATGCAGACTAAGTCTGTGCATATTAATTACGGTACCTTACATACGTCTTGAAACAAGTGTTGGGGTATGTTTGTAAACAAACAAACAGCATTAATTTAAAACAAAACATTTTGATTAATATACGTATAAAACTGATAGATAACAATTTGATTGAAAAAACTCTGAATTAATTACCTTTTGCCAGCCTCAATCAACATGTTTTTGTATCACCTGTCAACATGTGTCTGTCACCACTGTAATGATCAACCTTGTTATTTGTTACTTGTATATCAACTTACACAAGTTTACATATAAGCTTCAATACATACCTTATTGTAATTTATGATTCCATAAATGAAATAAATGTTTTATTTTATTTGTTAAGCATATTTTAAATTTCCCTCCAAGTGACACAACACTGGCTTCACAGACTATAAGCTTACAGCATGGCCTATTTTTAGCTATAGTCTGTTTCAGAATTATCACTGATTGTCCTATATGGCTAACGAAAACTATTTGTGCTCATTTACAGAGTTAATAACAAACAACTTTTGTTGAATAATGATAATAAATTGTAATGGGTTTTTTTTGGTCATTTTGTGTTATCCAAACTAAGGAGCATGGAACACCATTTATATTTATCTTATTTGCATAATCTAAATTAACTTGAAACAAACTATAATAGGAAGTGTTTGTTGTCTAGAACTTATGAAAAGTCGGATCAGTTACCTGTTTGTTGTTTCTGTGAACAATAGCGACATAAGTGGTTGTTTTAATGTTTGCTGCGCAGGCTTATGTGCCGTCATGCAGACCAGTAAATACAGCGGGGGGGAGGGCACTAAAAAGCACTCATTACTTGAGTTTAATTTTTTTTTTTACATTTTTTAACTTTCAGTAGTAACATGTTTAATAATACCGTTTATTGTTCTATTGTACTGTAACGGTGAAACAAATATTTTTAAAGAAAGATTTTAACTTTAAAATATAACACAAATGCTTAGGTGCGCAGACTTGGGTGCCACCAGTGTATACATTATATTCAGTATTATACTGAGTATGTATAAAAGAATATTTTTTGTAAATTTATTTTCAGATAATTTATTCAAAGGTGACACTGGAAATGTCTTATTTTTTTATTTTTAGAAACATTATGGGTGATTCACCTATACAGAGGTCAATAGCGGAGTCTCCAGACTCAGATATTTCACAAGGAAAACGTAAGTGAAATTAATTTAATTGTATTTCACAAGCAGTGGTGTAGCGTGGGCGGGGTCACCGGGGCAGTTGCTCTGGGTGCAAAATTCTAGACTGGTGAAAGGGACCCGTGGAGTGCTAACGGTCCACTGGTTAAGAGGTGCCATACTTGCCTTGCCCCGGGCACTGGCAACCCACGCTACGTCGCTGTTCACAAGGAAAACATAAGATTAATTTAGTTATATTTCACAAGAAAATGTAAGAAACATTTATATAATTGTATTTTACAAGGAAAATGTAAGTGACATTAATATACCGTATTTGACCGGAAATAAGCCCAGGGGGCCAAGACAACTCATTGTGAGCTTAGCATGGGGTGGGCTTATTCCCAGACAAGGGACCAGTTTTGTTGAGAAAAAAATAAAATAATAATAAAATAAAATAAATAATAATTCCTGAAAAACAGAACCAGTTGAATTCGTTTCGGGAATTTCCGTAAGATTTGATCCGTGACGTCACGAAGGGAACTCCTTTCGATAGTCAGCGCCATTGTTCATTGCTTCTTTTGTGTTTATTATGGTTAAACGGCGTGTTTTTGGCGGCTGTAGCAATACAAAAGCCGATAAATTTAGTCTTCACGCATTTCCTAGTAATGTTGCTGTGAAAAAGCTGTGTGTGAATTTGATTAAAACAACGTGGAAATACTGGACAGGAAGAAAATCACGGAGACCGTTGCGACAGCAGACACTTTAGTTTCGATTCGTCCAAACTGGCTTGTCGGCTTAAGCGAGATATGGGAATACCAGGTGTTATGGCTTTTAAGAAAAGATGCCGTACCAACAATTTTTGTGCGACACAAAACAAATGACAACAAGCCGACGCCATCCACACCGAAACGACCTTGGGGTGCATATCGTAATGTCCCAAATTGCGTTATGCTTTCAACTCCGGTCAGTTTGTTTTCTCATGCACGGTTCGTGCAATCACCGAGATCCGATTTGTTGTCGTTTGCATCTCGTTCATTTGTGAGATTTTTCTTTACAGTTCGAGAACATTAAAACAAAGTTATTTATTTCTGAGCAGACTGTTTTCACAACTGCACACAAAAAAATAGTATTGTTTTGTTATTTCCAAAACACTTTTACTTCTCTCTTTTTTACGTCAAACTAAACTGAAATTATTCACACAAAAAAAAACATCTTCATAGCGGGATGGGACGGACTAAAAGTCGTTTTTGTTTATTTCTTAAAATTACCGATATCGGGTCCACTTGACACGTAGAATTCAAGAGTTATTTATCGTCTTTTCTACTACATCACAAGTATTAGAACATACAGTGTAGCAAAATAATTCGCACGAAAAGCTAAAGAACAAAACAAGAATGAAAGTTGTAAATTAGTGGTAAGCTGTCTCCACGACCATTTTCATCGTCATCTGTCAGGCCGGTGGGTCGTCGGAATATGTTCCAGGTTCAAACTGATAAGGCATTATTTGTTGTGTTGCACAAATATTAGTCCAGTCGTCATTACTACACTATTCATCATCGAAAGAAGAATGGCATGATCAAGCTTGGCAGTCGCTGTCGGTCCCATTTCGCTTGCGCTGGAAGTCATCTCGTGGTAGGTTTTTGTGAAGCGTGTTCCCTTCGTGACGTCACGGCTATTTACAGGCAAATTTTTTTACCGAGAATTTTACTCGGTCGTTTCCGGCAGTGTTCTACGGGAGTGATGTTTTAATACTTTTATGGGGCATTTTCGTAATTATTGATTTACATATCGGTGTAAAATATTATTGCAATGAATTAAGAAAGCATGTAATTGTGGAATTTTAAATTTTAGTGTATGGTCTGGCACAGCACTTTAATATAATTATATTTCACAAGCAAAACATAAATAACATTAATATAATTATATTTCTGCAAGAGAGCTACCTCACAGGCATGTATACCAGAGCTGGGGTGTAGCCTCAATTAAAGGCACTTTCAAACCAGTGATATTTTTTCAGCATTAGGTAGGACCCCACAAGTAAGCCAGTAAAACAATAAGGTCTGATTCAGAATACCACAGAACCCCAGTTCAACTATGTGTTTATAGTCCGTCCCACAAGGATCACATTTTTTTCATGCTATGTAATTTACTACAAGTTATTTATATCCGAGCCGACTGATTTGTAATTTGCACTCACAAATTGTATTTCTTTGTTATGTCCAAAACACTTTTATTTTTCTTCTTACATCAAACCAAACTGAAAGTATTTACAAAAAACATTTTAATAGAATGATGGGATGGACAATAGAATACTATCTGTCCACACCTGATGTTTGTTTGTTTACCTGTGCATGTACTTCTAATAAAATAATTTCAATAAATATTTCCTATTTTGTACAAGCCTTGCTTCTGAAGGAGAATTATGTAATGATTTAAGAGGAGCTGTGACAAGTTCAAGGGGAGAGACATTTTAGCTTCCCTTAGCATGTGAATTAAAAAAATATAGTACTACACAAGGATTAAATATTAGAAAAAAAGAAAGAAATGTTTTATTTAATGACGCACTCAACACATTTTATTTACGGTTATATGGCGTCAGACATATGGTTAAGAACCACACAGATTTTGAGAGGAAACCCGCTGTCGCCACTACATGGGCTACTCTTTCCGATTAGCAGCAAGGGATCTTTTATTTGCGCTTCCCACAGGCAGGATAGCACAAACCATGGCCTTTGTTGAACCACTTATGGATCACTGGTCGGTACAAGTGGTTTACACCTACACATTGAGCCTTGTGGAGCACTCGTTCAGGGTTTGGAGTCGGTATCTGGATTAAAAATCCCATGCCTCGACTGGGATCCGAACCCAGTACCTACCAGCCTGTAGACCGATGGCCTAACCACAACGCCACCGAGGCCAGTAGGATTAAATTTTAATGCTCAATATGGTGATATCTTAAATTACTCCTCGTACTCTAAATTAAAACTCCCTCATTTGTTTTATGGTAACGTCTGTTAATCTGAAGAGGATAATAATATATTTTGTCAATGTATGGAACCTTGCTGTTATATATATATATATATATATATATATATATTGTAAAACCGTTAATACACTATTATAATTAATTATAATATTACAGGACATGAGGTTGGCTCCCGACTGTCAGGAAAAGTTACATTTCCAAACTCCGTTAAATCAGCATCTAGTGACCATTCATCAGTTAAACAAGGTATGTATTATTCAAGTTATATTTCACAAGTACTGTTACATTAATTTTTCCATAAAAATATATAAGTACTGTTACATTAATTTTTCCATAATTGTACATTTAAATGGAGAAATGTATAGAATAAATTTGTCATGATGTTTGATAGTCAATTTTGTATTTAAAAAAATTTAAATTGTGTTTTGTTAAAAACAAAAGAACACTATGTCCTGTAGTGGTATACATATAGTTCATGTTAGATTTTAAACGTTTTAATTGATTCTGAATATTCTTTCATTGTCGTTTAAAAGTCAAAATAAATTTTCATTTTTATCTCACCCAAGTAAAATGAACAAAGTGACAAATAATATGTCATCCAATGACGGACCGTTATTTAATGTTTTCCGTAGATGCAGCTCATTCTGGCAATCCATTTGTCATGCCACATGACAGTGACATTTTCATGCTGCGAGATAAAGAGAGGAAGAAAAAGAAACTGGTATGAATTGTTTTGAAGCTCTACAAAATATTCAACTTATTATCAGATTCCATCATAGTGTATTTACAGTTGTTTAGTACTACAATATCTGACTTAGTGATTGGCACATTAAAATATTATGATTCTAAATTAACAATTGATATGCTTCAAAACTCAATATGAGAAACATATTATACATGAAACAGAATTATTTTAATTACAGCCTAACCTATATATTACTTAATATGGTCACGATGGCAATACATATGGCAAAATAAACTAATGTATTTAAGGTGCTCAAAGAATATTTATAAATACACTCTGTTACAGCTGGACATGTTGTAAGATCCATATAATGTATGAAGTAATTATAATTAAAGGATATTTCAGAGGCATGTACATTTATAGACAGATTTTACAAACCAGACTTCTATTATTTGCAGGAGCGAGAACGACAGAGACAGTTGAAAGTTCACGAAAAGACGACGTACGCAACTCAGGTGAATTGTCGGACAGCTCAGATGATCCGCCCAGCCGATTCTGATGAGGATGAGGAAGAGGAGGAAACAGACAAGGCTGTCGCCGTCAAGGACGACCCACAGTTCACCATCGCAGTCACACGCGGTACGGGGTCACATGATGATCTCATGGTGTCATAAATTGTACTAATGTTTAAATAACAATAGTAATGATATTAGTTCACCATCGCAGTCACACGCGGTTTATGGTCACGTGATGATCTTGTGGCGTCAATGATTGTACTGATGTTTAAATAACAATAATATCTGTTCACCATCGTAGTCACACGCGGTACGGGCTCATGTGATCATCTCATGGTGTCAGATTGTACTAATGTTTAAATAACAATAGTAATAATATCAGTTTACCATCAAGGAACTTAAAGCATCACAGTGTATGAATATAACCATCATAATCACTGTTGGCATCATTATCTTCCTCGTCATCATAACAGTAATAATAATAGATGACCCTCTAGTTAATTTCTAACTACATTAAAGGTGACGTCAAATGATATGAGTGCCTCGTACAAGAGTAGCCGATTGCATAGCAACTGATGAATCGTAATGTTGGTCTTCTTACAATCGGCTATTCTTGTGACTATTTTCATATGAGACACTTGAGGCACTCATATCATCACCTCTAAAACAATAAATTAACTAGAGTCCTTCCCATATGGAATGCTGTTTTTCTTACTATGGTATTACTACAAGTTATTTAAAGCCAATTGTTTTCTAAATTGCACACAAAAATAGTGTGGTTTGTTTTTTGTTATTTCCAAAACTCTTTTACTTTCTTTTTACATTAAAACAAACTGAAATTATTTACAAAAAAATAATATTCATGGAGACTGGGAAGGACTACAGAGAGTCAGTCAATATACTTTAACAGTAGAATAATTATCATACCTTTAAAAGAAGACTGATTATTATAGTTCATGTTATGGTTTCTGGTCACCAATTGATTACAATTAAAATTGGGTTTAATGCCTTAATTAATATTGAAGTTGAAAATGTTTGTATTTACAGATAGACATGTAGAGAAGGAATCTCTAGCCGAGTATATTTCCAAGAAGAGAGAGATGTTCCTAGTCCAGGTATTGTAGCAATATACAAATCTCAGACTTGTAAAAGAAAGGGAAGATAATAGCTTGTGTTAAAAATATAATATTTTCCACAAAATCTGTCACTGTTTTCATCTAAAAATGTTTTACAATACAATAACGTAAGATGGCATGATGTATTATATTTCAGCACTGTCCGTCCATATGACAGGTTTTTGTCTGGAAAATGTCTTCCTTACTTTATAATCATTAACATTATGTCAAACATCAGATGTACTGGGGTACTAGAAGTGATATTTTAATAAAGAAACTGTATTTTCCAACTAGTGTTACAGGACCGTGTAACTTATGATTTGAGAGACAATCAATGATCAACAATGTCAACAACATGAATAATTTCTCTTTTAAATTTTCTATCAATATTCTCAGAGTGAAGTGAAATGACACGAGAAAGGTAATATCTTCTCATTCTAATTTTCTGTCAGGATTGTTTTGGTGTAAATTGAAATAATAGATTTACATCTATTAGTGTTATTGTTTTTAACCCAAAACATAATTCAAAATAAAATGTTAACTTTTAGTGTTACTATTAGTATGTTTCAAATCTATTTATAAGTATTATCTCTTATTTCATTTATGTTCATCAGGGTATAAACATAAAAAATCATCCACAAACATATGCCAATTCACACAGTTTGCGGATGATTTGTTTTGTTCATACCCTGATGAACATAAAAGAAATAAGACACAATCCTTAAATGACATGAGACAGATAATGATTCCTTGTTTAACTTTCTGTCAGTATTCTCTTGGAGTGAAGCGTGATGAGATGAGAAATATAATGATTCCTTGTTTAACTTTCTGTCAGTATTCTCTCTGAGTGAAGCGTGATGAGATGAGAAATATAATGATTCCTTGTTTAACTTTCTGTCAGTATTCTCTTGGAGTGAAGCGTGATGAGATGAGAAATATAATGATTCCTTGTTTAACTTTCTGTCAGTATTCTCTTGGAGTGAAGCGTGATGAGATGAGAAATATAATGATAGCTTGTTTAACTTTCTGTCAGTATTCTCTTGGAGTGAAGCGTGATGAGATGAGAAATATAATGATTCCTTGTTTAACTTTCTGTCAGTATTCTCTCTGAGTGAAGCGTGATGAGATGAGAAATATAATGATAGCTTGTTTAACTTTCTGTCAGTATTCTCTTGGAGTGAAGCGTGATGAGATGAGAAATATAATGATAGCTTGTTTAACTTTCTGTCAGTATTCTCTTGGAGTGAAGCGTGATGAGATGAGAAATATAATGATAGCTTGTTTAACTTTCTGTCAGTATTCTCTTGGAGTGAAGCGTGATGAGATGAGAAATATAATGATTCCTTGTTTAACTTTCTGTCAGTATTCTCTCTGAGTGAAGCGTGATGAGATGAGAAATATAATGATAGCTTGTTTAACTTTCTGTCAGTATTCTCTTGGAGTGAAGCGTGATGAGATGAGAAATATAATGATAGCTTGTTTAACTTTCTGTCAGTATTCTCTTGGAGTGAAGCGTGATGAGATGAGAAATATAATGATTCCTTGTTTAACTTTCTGTCAGTATTCTCTCTGAGTGAAGCGTGATGAGATGAGAAATATAATGATTCCTTGTTTAACTTTCTGTCAGTATTCTCTCTGAGTGAAGCGTGATGAGATGAGAAATATAATGATAGCTTGTTTAACTTTCTGTCAGTATTCTCTTGGAGTGAAGCGTGATGAGATGAGAAATATAATGATAGCTTGTTTAACTTTCTGTCAGTATTCTCTTGGAGTGAAGCGTGATGAGATGAGAAATATAATGATAGCTTGTTTAACTTTCTGTCAGTATTCTCTCTGAGTGAAGCGTGATGAGATGAGAAATATAATGATAGCTTGTTTAACTTTCTGTCAGTATTCTCTTGGAGTGAAGCGTGATGAGATGAGAAATATAATGATAGCTTGTTTAACTTTCTGTCAGTATTCTCTTGGAGTGAAGCGTGATGAGATGAGAAATATAATGATAGCTTGTTTAACTTTCTGTCAGTATTCTCTTGGAGTGAAGCGTGATGAGATGAGAAATATAATGATAGCTTGTTTAACTTTCTGTCAGTATTCTCTCTGAGTGAAGCGTGATGAGATGAGAAATATAATGATAGCTTGTTTAACTTTCTGTCAGTATTCTCTTGGAGTGAAGCGTGATGAGATGAGAAATATAATGATAGCTTGTTTAACTTTCTGTCAGTATTCTCTCTGAGTGAAGCGTGATGAGATGAGAAATATAATGATTCCTTGTTTAACTTTCTGTCAGTATTCTCTCTGAGTGAAGCGTGATGAGATGAGAAATATAATGATAGCTTGTTTAACTTTCTGTCAGTATTCTCTTGGAGTGAAGCGTGATGAGATGAGAAATATAATGATAGCTTGTTTAACTTTCTGTCAGTATTCTCTTGGAGTGAAGCGTGATGAGATGAGAAATATAATGATAGCTTGTTTAACTTTCTGTCAGTATTCTCTTGGAGTGAAGCGTGATGAGATGAGAAATATAATGATAGCTTGTTTAACTTTCTGTCAGTATTCTCTCTGAGTGAAGCGTGATGAGATGAGAAATATAATGATAGCTTGTTTAACTTTCTGTCAGTATTCTCTTGGAGTGAAGCGTGATGAGATGAGAAATATAATGATAGCTTGTTTAACTTTCTGTCAGTATTCTCTCTGAGTGAAGCGTGATGAGATGAGAAATATAATGATAGCTTGTTTAACTTTCTGTCAGTATTCTCTTGGAGTGAAGCGTGATGAGATGAGAAATATAATGATTCCTTGTTTAACTTTCTGTCAGTATTCTCTCTGAGTGAAGCGTGATGAGATGAGAAATATAATGATTCCTTGTTTAACTTTCTGTCAGTATTCTCTCTGAGTGAAGCGTGATGAGATGAGAAATATAATGATAGCTTGTTTAACTTTCTGTCAGTATTCTCTCTGAGTGAAGCGTGATGAGATGAGAAATATAATGATAGCTTGTTTAACTTTCTGTCAGTATTCTCTTGGAGTGAAGCGTGATGAGATGAGAAATATAATGATTCCTTGTTTAACTTTCTGTCAGTATTCTCTTGGAGTGAAGCGTGATGAGATGAGAAATATAATGATTCCTTGTTTAACTTTCTGTCAGTATTCTCTCTGAGTGAAGCGTGATGAGATGAGAAATATAATGATAGCTTGTTTAACTTTCTGTCAGTATTCTCTTGGAGTGAAGCGTGACGAGATGAGAAAACTGGAGGAGATTGCCCAGGCGGAGGAGAGAAAGCTTGAACTGGCTGAACAATATCTTGAGGAAGATGCCGCCATGTTTGATGAGTTTCTCAAAGAAAACGACAAAAACTCTGTCGAGGCAATCAAAATGTAAATAAAGTGATAATAATATAAATTATCCAAAGTACGTCTTGTTATGACAAAGTAGATGACTATGTTACAAACCTCCACAGCATTGTACTTAATTTATAATCAAGTCAAAGCAAATTTGTTTTTTATAATAACACTTTTAATAGTTTAAGATTTACGCTAGCCTGAGGCATTAACATCTTACAATAAACATATTATCCAGGGAGTTATGTTTTTATAGGGACTGGGGTGTCATTAAAATTAATTTTAAGTATTTTTTACTTTTGCTTTTTAAGACAAAATTATAATATACATAAGTTATTGATTGTTACATAATCTGTGAAAGGCTTTAAGGGTCTGATCAAAATTTATGTCCTGGTTGGAAGTATTTTCGATGAGGATTTTATGCACCAATCTGTTCCTTCTGTGTAGGCCTATAAGCCAACTCTTCATCAGGAAAGTATTTCTAGATTTCAAAACTCAGCTTATACAATAATACAACGTTTAATAGTGTAAGTTTTACAGTTGGAAGATTATTGTTACTGCATTGAAATATTTGTAAGAAACACCTAAGAGGAGATATTAGCATGGTGGCAATGTTTATAATTCTGTTCTTTCAGAGCTGAACAGGAGACGAAGATGAAGCTGGAGAAGGTTGCGGAGATCAAGCGGATCAATGCGCAGATGATGGCCATCAAGTCTGAGATCAACAAGTACGAGGACACGCTCAAGGAATACCAGCTGTACAAGAAATTCCTCGATGCCCTCACACCACAGGTGTCCGCTCTTTACACTCGCTCTCATCACACCACAGGTGTCCGCTCTTTACACCCGCTCTCACACCACAGGTGTCTGGTCTTTACACTCGCTCTCACACCACAGGTGTCCGCTCTTTACACGCTGTTTACACTCGCTCTCATCACACCACAGGTGTCTGCTCTTTACACTCGCTGTTTACACTCGCTCTCATCACACCACAGGTGTCCGCTCTTTACACTCGCTGTTTACACGCGCTCTCATCACACCACAGGTGTCTGCTGTTTACACTCGCTGTTTACACTCACTGTCACACCACAGGTGTCTGCTCTTTACACTCGCTCTCAAACCACAGGTGTCCGCTCTTTACACTCGCTCTCACACCACAGGTGTCCGCTCTTTACACTCACTCTCACACCACAGGTGTCCGCTCTTTACACTCACTCTCACACCACAGGTGTCCGCTCTTTACACTCACTCTCACACCACAGGTGTCCGCTCTTTACACTCACTCTCACACCACAGGTGTCCGCTCTTTACACTCGCTCTCACACCACAGGTGTCCGCTCTTTACACTCGCTCTCAAACCACAGGTGTCCGCTCTTTACACTCGCTCTCACACCACAGATGTCCGCTCTTTACACTCGCTCTCAAACCACAGGTGTCCACTCTTTACACTCGCTCTCACACCACAGGTGTCTACTCTTTACACTCTCTCTCAAACCACAGGTGTCCACTCTTTACACTCGCTCTCACACGACATGTGTCCGCTCTTTACACTCGCTGTCACACCACAGGTGTCCACTCTTTACACTCGCATACACTCACTCGCACACCACAGGTGTCCACTCTTTACACTCGCTGTCACACCACAGGTGTCCGCTCTTTACACTCACTGTCACACCACAGGTGTCCACTCTTTACACTCGCTCTCAAACCACAGGTGTCCGCTCTTTACACTCGCTCTCACACCACAGGTGTCCGCTCTTTACACTCGCTGTCACACCACAGGTGTCCGCTCTTTACACTCGCTCTCAAACCACAGGTGTCCGCTCTTTACACTCGCTGTCACACCACAGGTGTCCGCTCTTTACACTCGCTCTCAAACCACAGGTGTCCGCTCTTTACACTCGCTCTCACACCACAGGTGTCCACTCTTTACACTCGCTCTCACACCACAGGTGTCCGCTCTTTACACTCGCTCTCACACCACAGGTGTCCGCTCTTTACACTCGCATACACTCGCTCTCACAACACAGGTGTCCGCTCTTTACACTCGGCAATACACACTGGCACACATATTTATGTCTTGTAGTTGAATTTTCATTGAGGATTTTCGTGTCTGTAGTTTAGACTCATGGGGCCTGAGGCTTATAAAACATTTAGTCTTAATAGAGTCTGAGACTTTTAACATCACAATAACAAATAGTATGTGCATGACATGATTGGAGATTTGAGTCTAGACTCTAAAGTTTTATAAGCATGGGTCCTGGGTGTGAATTTATCACGATTCCATGCATCTCTGAACCCCTTGTTTTGTCAGAAGCGTAAGATTATAAGATGGAATTCCAAAATATTTGTATTACATTATTTTATAGTTTCTATGAAATTGTAAAAAATTCCAAAATTCAGTTGCTGCTGATAAATAGAATGACATAAATGTATTATCTTGTAAATGAATTTGTTATTTGAATTTACATATCTGCATGGTACATTCATAAATAGAGTCACACAAATGTATATCTTATATATGAATTTTCAATAGAGATGATCACACAATTGTACACCTGAGATTAGTTTTAATGGATATTAACATATTGTATATTTAATGGTGCACATGTTGTCACACTGTTGACATGGAGGAGGCTGGAGACACCATAATTATTTTATGTCTGCTGTATCTTTCCACTATCAATACTAGGTTAAATAAACTTTTAGTTTGCTTCCCTCACCTTGCATGTAATCAATGCTGGAATAGCCCTTTGACAAAATGTTTATCTTACCTGATGAATTTTAGAAAACTAATTGTGGATTGTTAATGAGTTTTGTAAATGTTATACATCACTCACGTGATCTTTATCTCCCAGTATGATTTATTAAAAGTAGGCCTTCCTTTAACATATTTTGTTCATACGTTTGTAAATTAAAGTGACATATTGCAGATTTAATATATGATATATATATGAACACTAAAGAATGATTTCACTATTGTCCTTGGTTAGGAATATCGAGCAGAAAAAGACGAATTGAAAAGAAAGAGAAGGGAAGAAAGGAGGAAAGAACGAGAGAAGAATTTAATAAATCAGAAGAAAAGTTCAGCCTCCGATGGTTCAGACAAGCCAGGTAGCAAGGGGAGAAAACTATCAAAGAAGCAGTCTGCCAAATCAAAGTGAGTGAAGTACCAAACACACAGTAAACAGGTGATTAAACAGACTGTCCTGAAGGCCTTTTTAACTATTAAACTTACACTTTAAATAAATGTTCTTGTTAGAAGATCAGTGTCTCTATATCCAGTGTGTTTCTGATTTATCTAATGTTTGTAGTAGCTTGAACAACTTTTTATTTCCTAATAAATTTTTGTTTTAGTATGTACAAAATGATTGTACAAAATGATTGGTAGATAAAATCAAGTTTAGATTATGACAAAGAACAGAATGACCCAGAAACACATTAAATATACAGACATGGATGTTTTAAAAAGAAAATACATTGCATGTAATGTAATGGTGGTTAAAAAGTCTCCACTAGTTGGGAACGTATTACAGTCATGGCAAACTTAGGACAGTGTCTTTAATGTCACAGGAAGTGTGGTACACTGAGATGTGTAAAGTCTGGCTCAGGTTGATTTTGTGATTACACAGATCAGGCGCTGACTGACTTTACTGCATCAGACTGCAGAATGTGCCTTGATCACATGGAGCAGATTTGTTATGTTTTATCCTGTGTGGATCCGATCTGTATAACCGCAAGTTGAACCTGAGCTAGCCTTAGTGGTTATATATCAATTCAATACCAGTTCATTGAAAATGGTTGTGCTTTATAGATTTGCCACCAAAACTAGATTTGCAACTAATGGTCCAGAAATTAGTTTAAACAGTGTTGTGTGTATGTTTATGTATATAAATGCGATATTTGTGAGTTTAACACAGACATTCTTGTTTTCAGAGTGATCAGTCTGACAGAAGATGGCCTGTCTTCCTCCACAGAGTGTTCTGATGACGACAGTGATGAAGTACGTCCTTTATATATAAAATAGTGTGAACAATAATAACATTATCACCAATGTTACACTTACAATTATTAAAAGTTCTTAATTCATTTTGTATAATCTTTTTTTTTCGCATTAAATTTTTAAGATTAATTATAAAGATCATATTTTGTATCTTTCTGGTTCATCAGGTTAAGAATAAAAAAAAGATACATGCACATACTTTACTGTGTCAGGCATACGCATCAGAAACGGGGGGGGGGGGGGGGGGGGGGTGCAGAGGGCACTTCCCCTCCCCACAAGTCTGAAGATTATGCACTGTACAATCCACGTTGGAAGGGGGAATTTATATAATGGCCCTTCCATTTGATGTCATTTTCCAATACCCTATTTCAAATAAGTAAATTTGTGAATATATTTTTAGAAATGTATTGACGTGTATATATGTATATATATATATATATATATATATGTTTATACACAGACTTCTGAAAATTGCAAGAACAATGTTTACGTTCGCCCCGCATTTTCACAAGTGTGATTTTGCGAGATTGATTACTCATTCATGCATCAAATTAAGGACATCACATACATGGTTGTAACAAGCTAAGCCAAATGAAATGGGTTACCTCTAATTTGTTTTGGTGTAAACCAGTACTGATTTATGCAGACTTTAAATTCTCCATGACATCTAAATGCACACTTTATTCTGTTAACTGTTTTTTGTTATCTTTTGACAGGACGTGGATCTGTATTTCACTGACCCCCAGGAGCTACTGAATATTTTTGCTGAACTGGAGGAACAGAACTTGTCTCTGATTCAAAACAGTCAGGAGACCGAGGAGGCCCTCGAAGACATGAAACAAAATATAAAACAAACCAAGATGAAAATGTAAGAAAGCTTTGATGCATTGCTCTGAGGTTTTCACGGATTTACCACTAGTGAGGGTTTTTAGAAGATGGGAAATAACTATAACACAAACCGAAATGAAAATGTGGTAAAAGCTTGATACATTAATTGCGATTATCATTTATTGACCGAGTATTTTTGAAAGCCAAAAACCCCCCTAAAACCCCCCCCAAAAACCACCTTGAAATGTCACATTTGCATTAAAGTAAACACTGTAGATCCTGAAATTAATGCGATCATATTATTAATGCCAAAAATGCGAGTTTGTGTGATTCGCATTAATAATCTGACACCTTTATTTGTATGTTTTGTCCAGCAATAGTCCAGCAAGCTGTGTCACACACTATTAAAACAAACTAAGATTAAAATTATAATTAAAATAACTGGAGCACAATTCATCATAGGCAAGATGGACTAATTATCTAATAGTCCAGCAAAAACCGACACGATTCATCGCGTGTAAATGGGTTTTAGCACGCTAATCCTGAGGTTGACCATTTCTTTGTTTTTACTGTTCAAGTTTGCTGCAACTTTGTCGGCATGTCTTAGGAAGATATAGCTGTAATGGTGCGTATATGCTAATGTTTAGCCAGATTTAGGTAACTTTACAAACTTCAAAAATATGCTTTGAGTTGATCTCACCAATAACACTAGGGACTAACCAGGGTAATTGATGTGTACCCACCCATGTTAGTGAGTTGACCTCATTGAAGACGCCTGTAACTTGGATTTAACCAAAAAGTACACAGACGTGTGTTATTAGGAAAGTAATACTTCATAAGGAGGCTACTCACATTAATTTCATGTCAAATTTTAGTCTGCCCACCGTCACTCACATTAATTTCATGTCAAATTTTAGTCTGCCCACCGTCACTCACATTAATTTCATGTCAAATTTTAGTCTTCCCACCGTCACACACATTAATTTAGGGACGCATTAATTTCAGGATTTATAGTATAGAGAAAATTTACTAACAGTGAGTAGCACAGTGCAATATTGTGTCAATAATGTTTTATCCACCTTTAAAACCGTATATTCATAAGTGCTTTGCTATAGAATATTTTGAGATGTTCTTGAGGATGATGACAGTATAATCTCTTTATTTTGGTAAAAATTGTATGGTGGCTGTATTAGTTTTCAAATTAAACATTGTTATGAAAATGTTAAAAAATTAAAATGTTTACTATATTTATGTTGACCCCATTATTTTACTTTCAGGGAAAAAGAAACACAAATTTTACGAGAGCAGATTGACAAACTGAAAAAGGCAATCGCTAGAGAAGAGGAGAAAGCAGCAGACTTACAAATAAAAGCCAAGTAAGGAGCCATGAAGTGGACCAGTAGGGGCCAACTGGACAACAGCTCTCTGTCACACCGTAACCTGCTCTCTGTCACACCGTAACCTGCTCTCTCTGTCACACCGTAACCTGCTCTCTGTCACACCGTAACCTGCTCTCTGTCACACCGTAACCTGCTCTCTCTGTCACACCGTAACCTGCTCTCTGTCACACCGTAACCTGATCTGTCACCTAATTCTATTTACTCCACATTCCCATCAACTTGTCCAAATATCACAACAGCTAATCAAAAAGCCATAATCTTCTCTGTTGCCAAGGATACCTGTTTCTGGTTATGTGATCACTTAATTTTTTTTTTTTTTTTTTTTCTCTTTGCACTTTTTTTTTTTTATATCGACTGGCACCAGCGTCGTGGCAGGCCATCGGTCTACAGGCTGGTAGGTACTGGGTTCGGATCCCAGTCGAGGCATGGGATTTTTAATCGAGATACCGACTTCAAACCCTGAGTGAGTGCTCCGCAAGGCTCAATGGGTAGGTGTAAACCACTTGCACCGACCAGTGATCCATAACTGGTTCAACAAAGGCCATGGTTTGTGCTATCCTGCCTGTGGGAAGCGCAAATAAAAGATCCCTTGCTGCCTGTCGTAAAAAGAGTAGCCTATGTGGCAACAGCGGGTTTCCTCTAAAAACAGTGTCAGAATGACCATATGTTTGACGTCCAATAGCCGATGATAAGATAAAAAATCAATGTGCTCTAGCGGCGTCGTTAAATAAAACAAACTTTACTTTTATATCGACTGGCATGAATACATATACCATTAGTAATATCACCATTAATGGTATTATTTATTATATTAGACATGTGTAGCATATGACTCGTATAGCATGACTTGTTAATAAAAAGGAAAGTAATGATAGTTTACTAACACATTAACACTCTTTTTAATTAGTGTTTAATCAGGGAGTGTTAAGTGTCCAACACTTAGTAATTATGACATTAATGTTGGAGAAGAAACCCATTTCTGTAGCGTAAGTAAGCGATGTTTGATATACACTTTGTTGATAGGGAGACCTCCTGTGGTCAGTCTCACATGACCCAGTCTCTCTTAACATTTATGCTTTAGCTCTTTCATGTGTTATAAGATTTGGCCATTTGAATTGCAGATGAATACTGCCAATATAAGCTTGTGGGAGGAAAAGCAGGGTGTCTATTAACCATGTGATCTACAGTTTGCTTCAGTAATTGGGGAAGAGGTGGCCATCTCTGACAGGGAGATAACCCTTCTCCCTGCCCTATGAGTTGTATATAATTCCGTATAATGACTTTGTTTGTTTGTTGTAGAATGTTCAACTACGGAGAGTTCAAGGCTGAGGACCAGGACAAGATGTTGAATGCTCTCAACAAGAAAGTGGAGGAGGTGTACCGGAGCTGTATCGGGGACAACGAGGCTAACATCAAGTAGGTGGAGCACTCTGGTCGACAAACCAGACGTTCGGTCAGCTCGTCCTCATTGGTGTAGGATTTACAGAGTATAGGTGTCATGGTGTTACCAGTAATCATCTTGCCCTCATAGACGGTTGTAGCAATTCGAAATTAAAACATAATACTTTGAAAGTAGTTAGTTAGGAAGTAAATTGGTCCTCAGTTTTGTTTCGTTTAGAGAGTATATGTGTCATGATGTTACCAGTAATTCTCTGGCCCTCATAGACTGTTCTATTTGTGTAATAGCAATTCAAAATCAAGACATAATGCTTTGAAAGGAGTTAGTTAGGAAGTAAATTGGTCCTCAGTTTTGTCTCGTTTAGAGAGTATATGTGTCATGTTACCAGTAATTCTCTGGCCCTCATAGACTGTTCTACTTGTGTAATAGCAATTCAAAATCAAGACATAATGCTTTGAAAGTGGTTAGTGTTTAGGTAGTAGATTTTTTGCTTTTTATTACTAGGATATTCTTATGTATTAAATAAAATTTCAGTAAAATAAAATTTATTTATCAGACATTTATTGTTCGATATATTTATAGAATTAATTGAAACAGGCTCACAGTGTTTTTCTTAAACCTCATTTGTACATCAGAGTGATTAATGTGTTGGTTTTTGTTTGTTAATTTAGCACCCTCCAGATGCTGACGAATATAGAGAACAGGCTGGAGGAGTTGTTTGAGCAGATAGAAACGATGCCGCAAGACAAAGTGGAGGCCGCTGAACGGGTTTGTAACTTTGTGTTGATCAGTAGTGGCCATTTCAAAATATCTCCATCAGACTGAAACACAACCTGTTGTTGAGTCTTTAGATTTAAATTAAATTTTAAAGCATTAATTGGGACATTTAAGTTTTATGGCAGCAGAAAACAACAACATTCACCAAACCTGTACCATTAAGAAGTACCACAGTAATGTATAGAGTAAACCCACAGTTTGTTTGACCAAATCATCTTACAAACTGACCAGTGTTCAGCAGCCTCAAAGGCCAGATGCTGACAATCCTTTTGATAGCTGTGTAAGGTGGTATTATATGACTGTATGATGGAGTGGACTGATATTGACTGTGTGATTGGGTTAACATTATGGCTGTGTTGATCATATGCTGATAACTATATGATGGTTGACTATATGATGTTATTGATAGTGATGGAACACAGTGCAAGGTGTTCACTGGGTATGGGGTTGACTGATGTGCACTGTGTGTTGGGGTTGACTGTATGTTGTTGACTGGTGTTTTGACCACTGCAACTGTTACTGTTGCCAGGCGAAGGAGAAGGAGCGTCGACTGAAGATGAGAGAGGAGAAACTGGAGCTACAGAGGATCCACCAGGAGGAGAGAGTCAGACGGGCACTCGAGAGAGCCAAGGCCGACCCCAAGAAAAAGGTTTTTAATTATTATTTTCATGTTAATACCTTTATAGTATTTGAGAGGCATGCCAAAGCATTGTGGTTTATCAATTAAAAATAACACATCAAAGTTACTTTTAAATGTGTACAATATACGGAAAATACAAAATCCTTTTTTTTTTCTTATATGTAAAAACATGAAGGAAAAAAACAATAAAATCTTTAATGTTCAAAATATTTTCATAAAAGTTGGTATTTTTCTTTTATCTTTTGTTTTCGTTACCTTTGTCATACTGTTTGGAAAGTTATTTTGAAAATATATATTCAAAAATAAACTCATTTGTATATTGCAAAAAGTCCATATTGTAGTCTCTACACTGGTTGTTTTGTGTATATTATTTGCAATTCAGAAAGTCCAGATTGTAGTCTCTACACTGGTTGTTTTGTGTATATTATTTGCAATTCAGAAAAATATTATTTTAAGACATCTCTCACCAAACTATAAAAAAACTTCAATTAAAACTTGCTGTATCCAAGTCATTTCTTTTTCTTCAATAAAATGCCTCCCAACTACCCACTTGGAACTACTAGCAGCCAGTCAGCTTGCAATAATCCGACTGCATAAATATTTTATAGTTTTCAAATGGTATCATTCATATTTAAAATATTATATATTTGTACTTTTCAGACTGGCAAGAAACTTGTGTTCCGATCTCAGCCGCCAATGTTAAAGAAGAAACAGGACGATGGGGCGGACCAGGCCTCGAAAGAGGAAGAAGAACTCGCCTATTTCTTTCAGTGGTAGCTACAGATGTGGACGTCTTGTGTACAGTGTCATGTATTTATATATGTTGATCAGTGTTATTGTTGACATAAAACATCTTATTACCTCAAGGACGTTTTGTTGTGGACAGTGTCGAGGAATCAGTTTTAGAAATGAATATGGTGTTCTGATACACACTGAACACTAGAACTGAAAGCAGTTGGTCAATGGGCCTGCATGTCATTAAGTCGGTGGTTGTGCTGGGCACACAACTCATCTGTCTGGACTGTCTAATGGTTACTGAAAAAAAGAAGTCACTATTGTTGCCCAACATCTCCCTACAGAATTGTTAAATCTCGCTCCATGTGGGAACCACTACCGAGATGTGAACACTGGACCAAGCAGCCCGAGGTCTGGTACCTTAATCACTACAATCCTCACAAATTGAGAACAATGCTTAGGTGAAATGGATTTTGTAATTATAACCTGGGTACTTGCCAAAATGTATTAAAAAATAATAAATTTACGCTTTTAATGGAGAACTCCGACCGTAGAACTGGTACCCAGGACAGATATGAACACATTTCTGGGACAGAAAAATTGATCATTTGGCGTTGCCACTGTGCAGCTTTGTAATGAACTGTCTCCCTTGTCAATGTAGCAAGAAAAGGGGTATTGTTCCTTCAAAGTTTAATTAATAAACAGGCTAGCATTTGTTTGCTTGGTTATATAAAATAATATGACAAACCTGTGTGTCATTTCTTGGAATAACTTAAGAAAAGAAACAAAAAAAAAATCAAGAAATGCAATTTTACCTAAATAAATGTATTCAATACACAAAACGCCAAGTCAGAATGATAATTTTTTTGTTTTATTTTGAGTGTTGTACAAAATTCCATCTGCTGTAAATACATGCCTCATGGTTATAATATTATAATACATGCTATACACACTAGCACACAAGCGAGTACCAGCGAGCGAGCATACAAAGGTGGTCCGACCCACTGTGGCTCGGTCTGACTGCGGTACACCATGCAGAGAGCAGAGATCATCGCAGTGAGACACAACATAGAAAAATAGAGATAGATCAATGTGTGTGATTAAACAGTAATGTTCATGAAAATGTACGGGTATGGATATCAACCATTGTTATTAGTCATAAACTATATTCCAAATTGCACTCATGACTGGCTGAGAATGTGTTGTGGCACACCATTAAGTGAGGTAGTGTGGGATTTGAGAAAATTTAGGAACACATTCCCTCTCTAGAACAGATTTTCAGATACTGCAAGATTACAAAGATCATTTCAACAGTTGTGTTTTTCACAACCAATATTAAAACCTACAAGTTTTCTCAAATTACAGATTTTATGGACCTTGTCCTGGGTTTTTTTATGGTCCTAAACCAATGTTAAAAGAGTATCATTTTAGCAGTTTGACCACCAATGAAAAAACTGAATTTTTCTCCATTTACAGCATGGATGTTGTTTTTCAACTTATTATTGTTTTTCAATAGTCCTAAACTAGTGTTATAAAGAAGATCATTTTAAAACAGAATTTTTCTACAATTACAGCACAGATCGTTTTTCATCTTGTCATTGTTCTTCGATAGTAAAAAACAACCCCAGAGTTACAAAGAAAATCATTTTAACAGCTTGATCTATGTAGATTTTTATATCTTGGTTGAAAAAAGGAATTTTTCTCTATTATATGGATCTTGTCCTCTTCTGTGAAGAAAAGTTAATAATACTCTCCCCTATTTTTCATGAACCTATTGTTTTCTGGATATCTTGTACAGTCATTTTTATCTCAATAATTACTAATATTTTATGTTACTGGAAATGGCACCTAAAAATAGTTTTAAAAGAAAATTAGTAGCTCCACCTATGTTTAATTGTTTATTTAAAACATATAGTTTCATTTTAAGTTAATGAAAAACCTAACTTGCCAATTAATATGTATTTTTTTAAAAAGAGAAGAAAACATAAAAGCTAGTCTAGTTTTATGTTAATGAAAATGTTGCTATGAGTTTGTACAGTTATGTGTGAGAAAGAGGCTATAAAAAGATAATTTTAACAGCTCTGCCAAAGTTAAAAAAAGTTATTTTTACATACCGGTATTACGAGAAGACGGGTTAACATATCACAACGCAAACCAACCCTTTAAATATCTTAACATATCACAACGCAAACCAACCCTTTAAATATCTAACTTTGCAATGTCACTGTCACCACCTGCAGGCTTGTTCTAGTATAATACTTTAAATAACTAACTTTACAATGTCACTGTCACCAGCTGCAGACTTGTTCTAGTATAATACTTTAAATAACTAACTTTACAATGTCACTGTCACCAGCTGCAGACTTGTTCTAGTATAATAATGATTTTGGTAAACCTGTCAAAAGACAATCTCTAAATAATTTACTTTTAGAAAAAAATCAGAGATTACACGTTTTGGTATATGTAAATTAACAAGTATTTATGTGAACACTTTCACTAACATTACATTATATACTGATGGGAAGAAATGAGGGAACACATGGCAATTTATTTTTACTAAAGTAGTAGTCTGTATAAGACGAGCATTCTCAGAGTACTGCTAAATCAATTAATGTCCCTTACCAGGCTGAACAATTTTTTGTATCTCCTAAACTCAAGGGGCATAACTCTGTGAAAAATAGGTAAATTGCCACAAAAATCAAACTTGATCTGTAATGGTACATGATAAAGCTATACACAAAGTTTTAGATCAATATCTCAAAGCATTTTGAAAAACATCTGGTAAACTTCTGGACAGATGGATAGACAGACAAACAGAAGGATGGAGATGAAACCTCTAGTCCCCTCCTGTTGGACCAGCAGGGGACTAATATATAATGTGTGACTGACTGTCACTAACATGGGGTGGAATGTCCGTAACATGGTTAGCTTCTTGCCACTATGGATGAAAGTTTTGTTTGCACCCAATATTTGCTATTATTCCTCGTATGTTCCCTTATTGCTTTCCATCAGAATATGATGAATAAAATAATAAATCTGAAATTATAAAACATTTACTGCTAAAACATTCTACCCACTGGTGTGATATAGTCCATTAATATATGCATAGAAACAAAATTTATCCTCTTTTCCCTAAAAATGTATCATTCTAAACGTGCACAGTAAAACAAGTGATTTTCGATGTACAATATCTCACGAATGCAAATTTGTTGGTAGGTACCACCCAACAAAGTCAAGGCACAACCTTAAAGTATGTTTAAATGCATAAAATCTAATATATTTTTGTAAAACGTTGAACAAAATAGGTTCAAAAGACTTAATTACAAACTATAATTATAAGTTAAAAACTTCTATTAATGATTTTAAATTCAGAGTTAAATTCCACATACCAGAATAAATAATAAATAATAAATATTTAATTCATCAATCTTAGTATTTTGAGGGAAAGTACCGAGAGTAATTGTACTAATTAATAAGTATTTCATTGCAAACGTTTTTACTTCAGGTAAAAACAAATAGTCAAGTGTTTATAAATTATTCAGTGTTCTGCTAAAATTGTAAACAGTTGCCTAAAGCCGAATGCTTATCATTATGATGTCATGATAGTCAACAGTTGTATGAGATGACATTTCTGAAAATAATGTACACATGATAACAACAGAAACTTGTGAAAACTAAACCAGCATTAATACAATACAACTTTAACATAATGCAGTGCTATTTTACTTGATGTATATTTCAACACCTAAAATAGAATTTTGTTGAATGCTGACGAATATAATTTGATGACAGTTAAAAATGATTAACAGTGACTGCAGAAACTAAAAAACAATGTAAAATGTTTACATTTTTATAACTGAACATAAAACTGCAACGGAATTAAAATGTTCATGATGATGTTTTAGTAAAAAGAAAAACAGTAACAATTCAGCTTCTGGTAATACATTTTACATTCATTGTTTTTTGTTTTTTTACATATTGCATAAAAATGTAAATGCTTATGATAAAATATTTGCATAACTTATTTACATAACTACAATGAATGTATTAATAACAATGAATACCCTAATTGAAGTTCTGAGACTCTTCATCACATAAAAATAGAATATAAATGTGCTATCTAAAACGACAAAAACAGCCACAATAAAAATCTAAAATTCATTCATGCTCATATAATTACACTGTACACTAAATTCTACCGTTATGTCTAATAATGATGATATTATACAATGTGCAATTCTATACAATGTGACAATTTGTTCCATATATTGTGGTGGTAAAAAATTAATTACATAATTGGTGGAAGTAGCAACAGCTTGGGAAATGATAAAAAATATATATATTAATACAAACGTTGAACCATTCACCTTTAAAATATTTTAATTTTAAAAACAATGTCAGTGACTGCACAATGATGCAATTATTAAATACTCATAAAACTTTTTATTTTTAAAAGCATGTTAACAACTGTTCCATTTTGTAATTATCTGGGCCCATATTTTCGAAGCTATCTTAGGCCTACAGAATTATAAAACTATCGTAGGCTAGTTCACTACAGCACACTTCATAGTGATGTCATAGCTTACGATGGTTTGACAATTTTGTAGTGCTAAGATAGCTTTGAAAATATGGATCTGGCCTGTTATTTTATTTCACAACATTTACCTATGGTGAACAAGTGACTAGAGATATTTTTGTCAGGTTCATGAAATTTGTTTTTAAAATAGTACTTAGTCTTTGAAAAACGGACCTAAATACAAATACTTACGGATATAATCTCGCATAACATCAAGATGATTGAGTACACATGATGTGATCAGTTTATTAAATAAATTAAAACAAATAATAATAATAAGTTCCTGACAGTAAGAGATGGTTAAATTTAGTGTCACTGATTTGCCATGTTCGCCCATAGTAGTGTTTAAACCATGTATTCAGCTAAACTTTTTATCTACAAAGATACAAACAATTAACATTATAAACTATTCTTTAACATTCATATTACCCACAATTCCCTAAAACATCTCTTATTTTTATTTCCAAAATTGTAGTCTCCTGCATCCATGGTTCATCAAACAAAACTTATTACCTCTCATCACAATCTAAAGTTAAAAATAGCAAACTAATTTGCATACTTGGCAAATTACAAAGCAATCACAGGTTCTTTATGATAACCAAGTTTTAGTGATTTTTTTACTAATTACAATGCATTGCAAAAATATAGTTTTTGCATTCTCCTCATTTTCTTTGTCCATGTAGATTTCATCAAACTAGAAACTCAGACAGGCTTATTTTACAATATTTCCACACTGGAGCATGTTATATAATGTGGCCATCATGTTTTGTCAATCTAGACATCCTTTAGTGCATGCAACATGTCTATATAAACATCACTGTTGCCATGGCCATCTTATGTTATTTATGCTGCATACTTCAGCAGATGCAACACATATATTAAAATAACAAAACTTCATTCTGAAATATCCTTTCTTCCTCGGTCAGCACAATCTAATCCTGGTTCGGAATTTGATTTTGGAACAGTTTGGCACTGTTCCAGTGGAAGCATTCTCGAGTTTATTTCAACTCACTGGCAATGTGATTGGCTGTTACTACTTCTTCTCAATCTGCCTTTCCAGTTCGACAACACAACCGATTGCCAGTAGTTATTCTGACACAACCAGTCTATTTCAACTACTCAACTGATTGACAGTAGTTATTCTGACACAACCAGTCTATTTCAACTACTCAACTGATTGACAGTAGTTATTCTGACACAACCAGTCTATTTCGACAACCCGACATTGACAGTAGTTATTCTGACACAACCAGTCTATTTTAACTACTCAACTGATTGACAGTAGTTATTCTGACACAACCAGTCTATTTCGACAACCCGACTGGTTGCCAGTAGTTATTCTGACACAACAAGTGTATTTCGACAACCCGACTAGTTGGTTGTCATTAGTTATTCTGAAACTGCCAGTCTATTTCGACAACCTGACTGGTTGTCTGTAGTTATTCTGAAACTACCAGTCTAGTTCGACAACCCTGACTGGTTGGCGGTACTTATTCTGAATATCTCAGTCTATTTTCATAATGGCACTGGTTGTCTAGAAATTCTAAAATTTCCAGTGTACTTTATAATGTCTAGTAATTCTGAAACATCCAGTTTATTTTTCCATTATTGCTGGCTGTCAATTCTAAAACTGCTGCTGTGTGTTCCGGCTAGTTCTGAAAGTATTCTTCTCGAGGTCCAAGCTGGCGCCTACCCATGTGCGGTGAACTGTGACTGATTGGTCCATTTGCTATGGCAACTCCTTGATGGTGGGGATAGCGACCCATTTGTGCGGGAGAACCATCTGAAGGAGATAAAAACAATCCTAAAACATGTATTAAAAGAAAACAATGTTACAGGACACCCCAGCACATTGTTTAATGAGTGGTGATCAGATTATAACAGAGTAATCAGTTTAGAAAGATAAAAAAGAAAGGAAAATAATCATGTTTGTTTACAAAAACACTAGCATTGTTTCAGGGCCCCCAGTATCTAAAAACCAAAACATTTAATCCAGGGCTACAAATATAAAGAATAAAAGGTTGTGTCTTAAGATATCGGCTTTAGCCTGCGATGGTTACAATGGCAAATGCATTCGTCATTCGACCTGAGCAGGATAAAGCCGATATCTTAAGACAGTAACCAGTTATTTCTTTTATCCTGTAATCCTACAGGAACAGTTGGAAAATCATTATTTATTCCATTTTTGTGTATGCAAATCAAGTATCATCAACCTAGCATGGCTTTTGCAATATGACGTCATACAAGTCACATTCAAAAAAGGTTTTTAAACTCTTATTCATAAATAAACATACACGTTTTGTATTGTTATCGCAAAACTAAAAGTTATTTGTATTTACTATACTTAAACAAATGATTTAAAGAGTATGTTTATTGAAAATCTAGTCTGAAATACTTGAGAGGAGTTGGGCTTATGTCACATGACCTACATTTTTGGTTTGTGACAAAAAATATAGAGATTTATCTAGTCATCATATCTTGCCAAAGAATACAGTGATTGCGGAATAAAAATTTATATTAATTTTAGTTAATTTTATTAGCTACTCCTTTCCTGATTTGGGATCAAAAAAGTACATTAAACATGTATGGAGAAGAACTTACAGAGTTATTCATGCTTTTCAGATGCAACAGGTTCGATCTGACTTGTTGCCAAGCAAATATTATGATGTGACTAGATTTATTGTCCAATTTAAGCCAACAGATAAGATATGTTAATTGCTGATGTGACATTGTGTGTAAATGCTGATATGACATCATGAATAAATGCTGATATATTGTGTATAAATGCTGATATGATATTGTGTGGAAATGCTGATGTGACATTGTGTGGAAATGCTGATATGACATTGTGTGGAAATGCTATGATATTGTGTGGAAATGTTGATGTGATATCGTGTATAAATGCTGATATGACATTGTGTGTAAATGCTGATATATGTTATGTGAAAATGCTGATGTGACATTGTGAATAAATGCTGATGTGACATTGTGTGGAAATGCTGATGTGACATTGTTCGTAAGTTTTGATTCGACATTGTGTGGAAAAGCTGATTTGACATTGTGTGGAAATGCTGATGTGACAGTGGGTGGAAATGCTGATGTGAATGGAAATGCTGATTTGACATAGTGTATAAATGCTGATGTGACATTGTGTGTAAAATGCTGATGTGACATTGTGTGTAAATGTTTATGTGACATTGGATGGAAATGCTGATGTGACTGTATAAATGCTGATGTGACATTGTGTGTAAATACTGATGTGGAAATGCTGATGTGACATTGTGTGTAAATACTGATGTGGAAATGCTGCTGTGACTGTATAAATTCTGCTGTGACATTGTGTGGAAATACTGATGTGGAAATGCTGATGTGACTGTATAAATGCTGATGTGATATTGTGTGGAAATGCTGATGTGACTGTATAAATGCTGATTAACTGTATAAATGCTGATGTGACATTGTGTGGAAATACTGACGTGGAAATGCTGATGTGACTGTATAAATGCTGATGTGACTGTATAAATGCTGATGTGACATTGTGTGTAAATACTGACGTGGAAATGCTGATGTGACTGTATAAATGCTGATATGACTGTATAAATGCTGATGTGATATTGTGTGTAAATACTGACATGGAAATGCTGATGCGACTGTATAAATGCTGCTGTGACATTGTGTGTAAATACTGACGTGGAAATGCTGATGTGACTGTATAAATGCTGATGTGACTGTATAAATGCTGATGTGACATTGTGTGTAAATACTGACGTGGAAATGCTGATGTGACTGTATAAATGCTGATTGACTGTATAAATGCTGATGTGATATTGTGTGTAAATACTGACGTGGAAATGCTGATGTGACTGTATAAATGCTGATGTGACATTGTGTGTAAATACTGACGTGGAAATGCTGATGTGACTGTATAAATGCTGATTGACTGTATAAATGCTGATGTGACTGTATAAATGCTGATGTGATATTGTGTGTAAATACTGACATGGAAATGCTGATGCGACTGTATAAATGCTGCTGTGACATTGTGTGTAAATACTGACGTGGAAATGCTGATGTGACTGTATAAATGCTGATGTGACTGTATAAATGCTGATGTGACATTGTGTGTAAATACTGACGTGGAAATGCTGATGTGACTGTATAAATGCTGATTGACTGTATAAATGCTGATGTGATATTGTGTGTAAATACTGACGTGGAAATGCTGATGTGACTGTATAAATGCTGATGTGACATTGTGTGTAAATACTGACGTGGAAATGCTGATGTGACTGTATAAATGCTGATTGACTGTATAAATGCTGATGTGACTGTATAAATGCTGATGTGATATTGTGTAAATACTGACGTGGAAATGCTGATGTGACTGTATAAATGCTGATTGACTGTATAAATGCTGATGTGACATTGTGTGTAAATACTGACGTGGAAATGCTGACTGACTGTATAAATGCTGATGTAACATTGTGTGTAAATACTGACGTGGAAATGCTGATTGACTGTATAAATGCTGATGTGATATTGTGTGTAAATATTGACGTGGAAATGCTGATTGACTGTATAAATGCTGATTGACTGTATAAATGCTGATGTGATATTGTGTGTAAATACTGACGTGGAAATGCTGATGTGACTGTATAAATGCTGATTGACTGTATAAATGCTGATGTGACATTGTGTGTAAATACTGACGTGGAAATGCTGACTGACTGTATAAATGCTGATGTGACATTGTGTGTAAATACTGACGTGTAAATGCTGATGTGACTGTATAAATGCTGATGTGATATTGTGTGGAGAAGTGGACTCATGAGATGACAAGCACTCATTGTGTTCTGCGTTGTGACCGTGTAAGACGTACCGAAGGCCGGTGGTGGTTTGCCGGTCCTCTTGACCAGCAGGTGGACGGCGTTGCCTCCATTCTGGATGATGTCAATGGCGTCCGTGTGCGTCATGCTGTCTGTCTGGTAGTTGTTGATCTCCAGGATCTGGTCGCCCACCTGCACAACACAGGCAGTTGTAACAGCATTGAACTAACACAGGCAGTCAGTAAAACAGGCAGTGGTAACACAGCATTAAACATAGGCAGTGGTAACACAGGCAATGGTAACACCTCTTTTGGCCAATGTTCAGTACATTCAGAACTAAGATTAACTTTTAGCAAAAATAGTCTTCATGGAACATTTTGTTCAGTATCAAGTCGTGATTCACTATACAAATTTCAGAGATTGCTATATAATTGTAAAACATTAAATAGTAGTTACTAGTCGATTTTTAACTGATCACAACTGTTGCTAATAAAAAATTAAAAACAAGAATGTTCCCTGTGTACTGCAAGCACAGCAAAATCAAGACAGTACGTACCCGGAGTCTTCCATCAACATCAGCGGCTCCCCCCTCTGCTATTCTGAGAACAAACAGTGGCATGCTGTTAAACTCCCGACCTCCGCGTATTGAGAAGCCGAACCCTCGCGAGCCTCGCTGCAGGTCGACGGTGTAGAGCTCACCCTCCTCTGGTTCCTGCAAGGTGTCCAAGTCAGACTGTTAACACAAGTTTGTTTTGTTTAACACCACCACCAGAACACATTGATATACACATGTATTAAAGGAAACATGACACGAGACCATATTATAGCTCATTTTAAAAGAAAAATGATATAAAAATAATATACAAATAACTTTATAACAATAAAATACGTGTAGTTAACTTAAAATGAAGAAATTACGCTAATCAGTATCAAAGTACGATTTATGCATATTTCTTCGTGAGCGTTCGGAAAAAAAGGGAAGTGACGTCAGAGCCGCTGTACTCTTCCATTGTTGTTAACTGTTTATATATGGAGTAAGGGGCTTACGATCTTTTCAGTCCAACAGTGCCGTACTGCGCGGCCTTTGGGTGTAAAAATAAACAGTTTAAACGATCGGGATTGTCTTTTTATGGTTTTCCAAAGGATTGTATCCGAAGAAAGACGCGTGTATTTTATCGCAAAAGAAAAGATTGGACACCAATACCGCATAGTACTTTGGTGTCAGCCTATTTACAGCCCGGAGCCCGAACGTTACCCGGAGACAAAAACAGTACTCGGTTGCGAATGCCGAGGTGTACATTGTACATATTTGGCACAAAGATACACCTCAGCATGATGTATTTATATATGTTAAAACAAAAATGTAGAATGTTTTATTTATTTATTTTTTTGGAAAAAAAAAGAAGATTTTTCATGTTAGGGCTGTAGGCCTACATAACAAAATCTGTATTCACCGTCCGAAGAAGGAAACGTCAACAAGTAATTAAATATGGCATATACAAACATGGGATTTGGCATGAGGATACATCTCAGTACGATGTATTTAAATATGTTTTTAAAAAACGTGTAGAAAACAATAATAATTTTAAATAATGTTTTTAATCTTCGGGCGGAATACGTCACAAAAACGTTCCTCATCGCCCGAAGCCCCAAAGCAACACGAAGTTCAATACAAAATCAACCACTACTATCGGTGTCGAAATAACTATTATGTTTCATCCACGGGCTGACTTGAGAATCGGAGTGTTGTTTTAGTTAATTGGTCCTTTCTTTCCGTGGCCTGCACATGTGATTCCTGATTGGCAGGTGTATATTGCAGGGTATCGACCAGGTAAGTGATTACCACGGTCTAGACATACGTACAAAATACGTGCCAGTTTTTTTAAGATCACAGGGTATTGTGGCGTAACCTATCGCGACTATAGTACAATGTTAATGGACATTATCAGCCGCCCTGCTTCATTACTGTAAATTATGCTGTAAAACCCTTGATTAAGTAGACTTTCCCATCTAAAATTACAAAACTGACCAATTACGTAGTACCAAAGAAAAGAAAATTATCACTTGGGTATCGTGAGTGGTCGTTTTTACTCTAACGCACCCTACCAATAGGCCTAATAATATGCTACTTTTTTATGAGAGAAAAATACTATAACCCCATTTCGTTCTATTGATGCAAATAGAAATATATTTAGTTTAAAAGTTGATTATACTCTCAAGTCATTTATGTTGTTTTACAAGCCAGGTTAATGAAAGTGAAGCGCCTTGTCGTAAATTAGAGCGTTTGTTTACACTGTGCATACAGATTTCATTATGTACAGCCCGAACATAAAAAATGCGTTATTTTCTAAAAAAAAAACCCACCAAAAAATGTTTGTCCTACATTTATATTTTTTACATATTTAAATACATCATATCGAGGTGTATCTTTATGCTAAATATGAACAGTATACACCTCGGCATTAGCATCCGAGTTTTGGTTTTGTCTCCGGGTTACTTTCGGGCTCCGGGCTGTAAATTGGTCGACCGGTCTGGTCTGGCACCATCAGTTTCTCCACCCTCCGACTCGCTATCCGTTTTTTCATCAGTATCACTGTTGTAAGTAAATGTGTGTCTTTCTTCATTTACTAACAGCTCATATTGATACGGCAAAACGTTTTGCGAACGAACACTCATTGTTTTGGTAAGCTGTGCAAGTCTTAGATTCTTTATGAGTGGTACGGACTAATGCTTTTAAGTGTAAGGCTTCAGATCAAGCGACGCGTCTCTGACGTCACGGACCTCGTGATTGCCCTGCTCATTAAAGATCGGCAATTTCCGCTAAGAGCTCGTATCTGGGGTTCTTTTATGGAGATATTTTAAGTAATTAATTTTTTATATTTTTTTTTTTTAGGTGATTCAATTTATAATTAATTGTACATGGTTGGTGCCAAATATGGTTTACGTGACATGTTTCCTTTAATCATCGTCAATTGGATGTCAAACAGCAGTCTGACTCGTAGGCAATAGAGAAAACCCACTACACTTTCTTAATGCAGCAAGGGATCTTTTATATGCACTTTCCCACAGACAGGAAAGCACATACCACGGCCGTTGACCAGTTGTGGTGCACTGGTTGGAATGAGAAAACACCCAATCAGTTGAATGGATCCACTGAGGTGGTTCAATCCTGCGACACAAGTGCCTCAAGTAAGCACTCAACGAACTGAGCTAAATCCCACCATGATTGTTAATAGAAGTAAGTCACACTATACTTCAGTACAGCTAAACCTGCCTACGATGGCCATCCATAGGGCCAACTGAGCTAAATCCCACCATGATTGTTAATAGAAGTAAGTCACACTATACTTCAGTACAGCTAAACCTGCCTACGATGTCCATCCATAGGGCCAACTGAGCTAAATCCCACCATGATTGTTAATAGAAGTAAGTCACACTATACTTCAGTACAGCTAAACCTGCCTACGATGGCCATCCATAGGACCAACTGAGCTAAATCCCACCATGATTGTTAATAGAAGTAAGTCACACTATACTTCAGTACAGCTAAACCTGCCTACGATGGCCATCCATAGGACCAACTGAGCTAAATCCCACCATGATTGTTAATAGAAGTAAGTCACACTATACTTCAGTACAGCTAAACCTGCCTACGATGGCCATCCATAGGGCCAACAAAACAGTCAGGGGAGTCTTATTAAACAGGTAAAATACAGAAAACTCTATATCTCAATGTTGTTGGTGCCAGCCTGTAGGTTTGCATCTTCATAAATCAAGGCTAATATTCGTTCCTCGTATTCAGCCTTGATACATGTAGTCAAGATTACTGATATCCACTACTAGCGCCCTCTATTGGAAGAAAATTTGTAACACCGATTATGTCCCTTACACGATGACATTGCTGACCAATCACAGCATCGGTAACATGTGACAATCTTGAAAGCAATATCAAAAATTAACCGCCGAAACCTTTTTTTTAACATATTGTGACAAACACGACACGTTTCCACGGATGCTGATGCTGCCATCTTTGTTTACAATAACAAGGGAATCTATAAGGAGCGTTGCGATTCGTTGCAATCAGATCTCATCGCATCCAATGAAATTGAAGCATTTTGTGGCACGATTTCTTGACGACATGTATCAAGGCTAAATACGAGGAACGAATATTAGCCTTGATTTATGAAGATGGTAGGTCTGAGATATTGTTATATCCCAGATAATTATACAAATATTTATTGTTGAAAAAAATAAACTCCAAAAACAAATTGTGATAGTGAATTTAAAAAAAAAAAACCACTCCTTGATTCTATGGTTGTGTTTTTGAAGTTGTGTTAGATGGTACGAAAATCAGTTTAATGTAGTCCAGTCCTTTCGTGGGGAGGAGTTGGACAGTTGTCAATAAGTACTGTTCATTTTTACTTTTGTTGCTTCAACTTTTTTCTCACATGCTAAACACCAGTCAGTGAATACTGTAGATGTCATCCTTGCAGTCTTGTTATAGCAGTAGATGCATGATGTTATTGCATGATGTTATTTACTGATGCAAGATCCTGACAGAAGTAGAATTTCAATAAATCAAGGAATATCGTTAATTTCTGTCGCCATTTTCAAGAAGCTAGAGAAATAACATTGTTAACTTTTGTAGACATTATACTACATGTATACAGGGCTCACGCAACCAGGCGAAGCGAGCCCAAACTTCGCCTTGATCTTGCCGACTTTGCCCTGACCATGTGTCTGGAGCGGTTAAAAAGTCGCTTTGTCAAAACAGAGGCCACATGCTTGGCAACATGCGTTCACGGGTGACTGACCAGGAATTTGGAAATGGCGACATGCGTAATTAAGGATTAATTATCCCAGTCTTTGAAGATAATACAAAGGAAAATAAAAGAATGTACATGTAATCACATGAATCCGTAATTTGGTATTTAGGATCATATCGTCCATACAGTTGGTTTCTTTCAAGTATAAACAGTAATAACTCGTAATCAGTGTCTGCAAAAAGGGGCTTCACGCTATTTAACATAAAAACGCAAGTAAAGTACTAAAAAATAAACCTTTTTTTAACCCTTTGTTTAAACCCTCTTAACTTCTTTGTAAATAAAGTTTATTTAACCATCAATTAATTATTTTTAGCCAATCAACTTTTCTTCTTTTTTTTTTTTTTTTTTTTTTTAAACACTCCCCCACCCCTCTTGTTCCGAGTACAGTTTCTTGCTCTAGTCAGATATCGTGCTCGAAACGAGCATGCTTGAACATTAAATTGATTCCCGACATCTGACCTGACAGTCATTTGTGGGCATACATACATACATATTAAAAAATAGAAATAAATTCAAGTCTCCCTCTGGTTAAAAATTTCTCCCTCTCAAGGTCTGGAAGGAGAAGTCACTTCTCCCTAAAATTTAGACCTAGCTTGAGCCCTGTGTATACATATGTAAAACCAGCAGCTAACTGAAAAGTAAAAAGAAGAGAAAACGTACTTGATTTTGCATCTTTGATTTATTCATATCTTTTGGGCCAGCAGGAGGAGGTCCATACCTGTAAGAGATTATTCAATCATATAACATGTCAGATAACGACAATATCTTTACACATAGAATGTTACAAATAGTAAGATAAGATACACTGTCAAGCATGATGGATGGATGGATGGATGGATGGTAAAATGGACAAACAGTAAAATAGGCTAAAGGTTGTTGGATAAATGTACAGATAAACAGACTGACGGACAAATGGTAAAAAATAAAATAGGATATCAAGCCCGGTGGATGAAAGGAAAGAGGGATGAGTGGATAAAGAGATGGATGGACAGATGAATAGACAGACAGATTAATGAATGGACAGACAGATGGATAGGTGGGTGAATGCACAGATTAAAAGGTGGTATAGTGGATAGATGGTTGGACGGACAGAGGAACGGACAGATTGATGGATAGATGGATGGACGATAAACAGATGGACAGGTGGATGGACAGATGAAAAGGTGGAATGGTGGATAGATGGATGGACAGATGGCTGAGTTAATAAGAGACATGTATATATCAAAAAACTAGATTGAGTTGAAGATGTGACTATTTGTAATGATTAAATTACCTGTCCCACCCCTGGTGGTGAGGGGGCACCTCAGGCCTCCATATTTCGTCTGATTCATTCATTGCTGGGTAGGCCATTGCATTGATCATGGAACCCTGCAAGTTAAAGCAAGGCAAGTCGGAGTTGAGAAAACACTGCCAGTCAATAATGTTAAATGATTCAAATCTTCTGATAATTCAGTCTACAATTTTTCACCCAGGGCAACCACCCCGGTGGCCCCGCCCACTCTACGCCACTGTATGTACCTATTCTCCACATTAATACATAAGTGAAACCATCATACAGAGTTAAAGTAAAGCAACCACCCCGGTGGCCCCGCCCACTCTACGCCACTGTATGTACCTATTCTCCACATTAATACATAAGTGAAACCATCATACAGAGTTAAAGTAAAGCAACCACCCCGGTGGCCCCGCCCACTCTACGCCACTGTATGTACCTATTCTCCACATTAATACATAAGTGAAACCATCATACAGAGTTAAAGTAAAGCAACCACCCCGGTGGCCCCGCCCACTCTACGCCACTGTATGTACCTATTCTCCACATTAATACATAAGTGAAACCATCATACAGAGTTAAAGTAAAGCTTGTTTTGTTTAATGGCACCACTAGAGCACATTGATTAATTAATCACTGGCTACTGGATGTCAAACATTTATTCATTAGCAGCAAAGGATATTTTATATGCAGTTGTCCACAGACAATACAGCACACACCACAACCTTTGATATACCAGTCCGAGGCATTGGTTGGGATGGGTAAAAACAATTAGAGATTGTGTCCACCGACATGATTTGATCCTTTAAACCTAACATCTACAGTGGGCACTCTACCGACTGAGCTAGATCTGACCTCTCCATTGTACATAGATGAAGTAAAAACCATGAAATAAGTTTGGTACTAACCCTCTGTGATGTACTTGTTGAGCTGGAAGAGTCTTCTGAAATTAAACACAAACATTAAACATTAATAAAATAAAACGGCTAAAAAACAAAAAGACATCAACACATTTCCTGTATGTTATAATACGGGGAAAATCATATAATTTACATTAACACATTTCCTATATGTTATAATACAGGGGGAATCATAGCATTTACATTAACACATTTCCTGTATGCTATAATACAGGGGGGGGAATCATAGCATTTACATTAACATATTTCCTGTATGCTATAATACAGGGGGAATCATAGCATTTACATTAACACATTTCCCGTATGCTATAATACAGGGGGAATCATAGCATTTACATTAACACATTTCCTGTATGCTATAATACAGGGGGAAACATAGCATTTACATTAACACATTTCCTGTATGCTATAATACAGGGGGAAACATAGCATTTACATTAACACATTTCCTGTATGCTATAATACAGGGGGAATCATAGCATTTACATTAACACATTTCCTGTATGCTATAATACAGGGGGAATCATAGCATTTACATTAACACATTTCCTGTATGCTATAATACAGGGGGAAACATAGCATTTATATTAACACATTTCCTGTATGCTATAATACAGGGGGAATCATAGCATTTACATTAACACATTTCCTATATGCTATAATACAGGGGGAATCATAACATTTACATTAACACATTTCATATCACTGGTGGATTAGCAACAATGTCAAAATGGCCTACACAATGAATGGGAACCACTGTTAAAACTATTCCATTTTCTAGAAAGTAATTTTCTAAATATTTTTTCCAACCACATAAAAAAAATCCTGTTGTTAATTTCAAAGTCTTATAATGCTGGTTTCAAACCACTGCATAATAAATTACCATGAGCACTTGGTTCTACAGTACACACACAGTGTTCGAGATTAACGGTATCAGCACTTGGTTCTATAGTACACACATATTCTTACAGCAGTGTAACAAAATAATTTAAATTCTTTAAGTCACAGATCACAGGATACTGTATATCAAATAAAAAACAAACAAACAACTAGTTCTAAATTTGATTGAATCATTGAACTGAATCAAACACTCTGACCCTGCCTCTATCTAATAAAAGGGTAACACATGTCTACCTAAGATGCAAATTCTAACAATGTCAGAAACTGTGTTTCGGACACACGGGGAAGGTAACCTGACAGATCTGTAGATAATACCTGCCCCAAACCATAAGCACCACCTATACAGTGCATGGACAAATAGTCCTACAAATACGACACATAAATTCCTTACAGAAATGCAGAGACAACCTACACTGTTGTATGTAGCAGATCACATGATACTGTCTGCTAGAGAACATGAGCAATGGCGTGTAATATTTATCATGGATATCTACATCTTTAGTACATAAATTTTCTTGTACAAGCTATGTAAAAAGACAGCCCCAAGTTGTTGTCTGTAAAAGATTAGCAGATGTAATCTAGCCAAGAACACCTGCACTGACACATACCACCATGGACATTTTAATTTACCACACATAAACTTGTAGCAGACACACAAAAAGTACAGACAATGACCATCTCAAAACATTAGACACATACCACCATGGACATTTTATTTTACCTCACATAAACTTGTAGCAGACACACAAAAACTACAGACAATGGCCATCTCAAAACATTAGACACATACCACCATGGACATTTTATTTTACCTCACATAAACTTGTAGCAGACACACAAAAACTACAGACAATGACCATCTCAAAACATTAGACACATACCACCATGGACATTTTAATTTACCACACATAAACTTGTAGCAGACACACAAACATTAGACACATACCACCATGGACATTTTAATTTACCACATAAACTTGTAGCAGACACACAAAAACTACAGACAATGACCATCTCAAAACATTAGACACATACCACCATGGACATTTTAATCTACCACACATAAACTTGTAGCAGACACACAAAAAGTACAGACAATGACCATCTCAAAACATTAAGACACATACCACCATGGACATTTTAATTTACCACACATAAACTTGTAGCAGACACACAAAAACTACAGACAATGACCATCTCAAAACATTAGACACATACCACCATGGACATTTTAATTTACCACACATAAACTTGTAACAGACACACAAACATTAGACACATACCACCATGGACATTTTAATTTACCACACATAAACTTGTAGCAGACACACAAACATTAGACACATACCACCATGGACATTTTAATTTACCACATAAACTTGTAGCAGACACACAAAAACTACAGACAATGACCATCTCAAAACATTAGACACATACCACCATGGACATTTTAATCTACCACACATAAACTTGTAACAGACACACAAACATTAGACACATACCACCATGGACATTTTAATCTACCACACATAAACTTGTAGCAGACACACAAAAACTGCAGACAATGACCATCTCAAAACATTAGACACATACCACCATGGACATTTTAATCTACCACACATAAACTTGTAACAGACACACAAACATTAGACACATACCACCATGGACATTTTAATCTACCACACATAAACTTGTAGCAGACACACAAAAACTGCAGACAATGACCATCTCAAAACATTAGACACATACCACCATGGACATTTTAATCTACCACACATAAACTTGTAAAAGACACACAAAAACTGCAGACAATGACCATCTCAAAATATTAGACACATACCACCATGGACATTTTAATCTACCACACATAAACTTGTAGCAGACACACAAAAACTGCAGACAATGACCATCTCAAAATATTAGGCACATAATATCACCACAGACTTCTAAAACAGCAGCAAGAACTTACTGTGGAAACGTGAAAACAAACGCAAATTCTTGCCTTATTCCTTTTTAGGCTTACCTCTTAAAGCAACCTGCATTCTTGCTTGGTGGCAGGCCAATTATCAACATAATGAAATAACCTTATTTATTAAACAAGCCTGAATTCTTGCCTGGTGATGGGCCAATAGTCAGCATAATGAAAAAAACTTATTGCTTAAACCAACCTGAATTTTTGCCTGGTGGCGGTCCAATCGTCAAGGTAACAGAATAGCCCGACTCCTTGATGAGGTTGACGATGTCTTCGTGATGCATGTGTGTGATGTCTGTGCCGTTGACCGCGAGTATCCGATCTCCCACGTGCAGACGCCCACACCGCTCAGCAGGACTGTTTTCCAGGATACGACCTACAACAACAGAACACTTCCTGTTAATATTCATAATAAGAAAATAATACACAGTGTCTGTTACGTATACGGCAACCAGTGCATGTTATTGTTATATATAGCCACATGCTGAAAAAGTGCTACCTGTTAGAGCTTGATGGCATGTTGTATTATGTTGTGTTAGTCATAAACAAAGATGTATTAAATTAGTATTAAAGTATAAACAAACAGACATTTCTTTGAAGTCATATTTGTCAATAACATATAAGTTAAAGTGACAGATTGTAGTTATTAGACACTATGAACTATTTTTCACTATTACAGCCATTTTTGATAATTGAAATTGCATATTACTTACATTTTATTGTTTAGTTAATTATTGATTTCCGAACATCCAAATTGTTTATGGTCATCATGGAGTTTGTAATAGCACAAAATATGAATTTTTCATATTCTTAAAACTACCTGTATGTGTGAGAAATAATGTTAATGACAATGAGCTTTAGTCTATAGTTAAGGGTATTTCCCATCTCAACGTGACTGAATCTTGTTTCAACTTTATCCAAATATATTACAGGTTAGTAGATTAACCAAACCAAACTTTGTGTCGGTTTCATGGGCTGAAACTTAGATCTGTGACATAAAATACAACTAGATTGCTTAAACGAAGAAGGTAGTTTCACTAATGATTTTATTAATTTCGAGCAAAATATTTTCATGCATATTTACATAGCTCTACTATTTCATTGATTTCAAATAAATATTCATAAAGTTTAGTTTTCACTATGCTAACCAATAAAGAAAGGTACTATAAAATATTGTACTTCCATTTTGTTAATGATAGACATTAGTACTATTAGAATAGTATATATATATAATGTCCTGTTTTATTACTGCATTCAGTTTTATATAAAGTTTAACCATTTTAAACAAAAGCTGAACATTTTGAATGAATAATCATGATATTTTACATTAAACACATGTAGGCAATAAATAATATATATATATTTAAAAAAATAAATAGGCTAAAGGATGATGTGCTGTGTAAGGGATAATGAAGACAAAAGAAAATACATAATTCTGTGCATTGTACTAAAATAAATTGTACAAAGAAAAAAATGCTAAAGGAAAATGCAAGCTAAACTCATTTGAAAGACTAAAGGATTTATGTAAGCAAATCTTCCACAAAGAACATAAGAAAAGACACAGACAGAGGTTAAGAGCTATGTTAATAGGTAACAAGTTACAAAGCGTAACATTTTAACAGCATTTTATGACAGCATTCTTTGAATGATCATTGTTTTTAATTTCACATCACATAATGTTCTTGGTTTCCTTCTTTTAAAGGGTGTTCTTACATTTTATGATCTATTGACACAGGTGAAAATTTTATTCTACTACAGTAATAAATTAAAACATAAAACTGAATACGGTAATCACAATCATTACATGCATTGATATCTGTTATTCTACAAGTGTATTTGTTGTATGTGATTCGCTTAAGCAAACAACCATTAAGCCAATTCAAGGATTTTAGTGTGGAAAGGGATTTCTTAGTTTTAGAGAAAATATGGGTCTGAATTATTATGGTTATAACATCAAGTTCTCATTTTGATGAGATCATACATGTACATGTATGTAAATATTGAAAAATTAACAGTTTAAAAATTATCTTAACACACATATCTAAAAGTATGTGTTCTTAAGAATAGTTGTTTGACATCAATTATCAACATACGAAGGAATGATCTGATTAAAAGACAATGAATTCATGTTACTTTCTTGAAACTAGAGCACAATTCATTAATTTACTGCTGATATTTAATATTTAAAACATTTTAAAACTAATTTATCACTGTACCCAAAATATGTTCTTGTATAACCATTTAATACACTTCAGAGACAAAAATTTCAATATTGTGAGAATTAACCTACACATATTTACAAATAAAGGTCTTACGGGTGACATAGTCCTATTCCCAGTCCCAGTAAGCAAGGTACTTAGCAAGAGGGTGCTGGGAGGCTCTTGCTGTTGAAGATTGCCGGACATTGTGTTCGGGATGGAGATCGCACAAGATCTCTGCTAGCCAGGGTGTCATACTGTGTGTGTTAGTTGGGAATAATCATTCAACAACAGCGAGCACACTGTGAAAACCACACAAACACATGGACGGACGGACAATAACGGTGAGTCGGTCACTAGTTCACACTTTACTGGCTGTCAACATGGCCAATATTAAATGGCTTTTTTAAAAAAGAAACAATGTTATCAAGGTTTACACCAAAACAAATGTTTAAAAAACTAAAAAATATTTTTACACATTTTTCTCTCTAAATTACAGTGATCTATATCATGATTATATTTTGCAATTCTAAAAGGATTTTTTTCTTTTTCTCTGTCTGAATTACACTAACAATGACTTTGCCAGAAACCTTTTCTTAACCTCTACAAACTGCTCACACCATCTGCAAGTAAGACGTTTCTACATATATTTATGTGTAATCTTGCACCTGCACATACAAGCATGTGTGTGTTTACAGGTACACTTTAAGGTGAAAGGTAGATGTGTGCTCCTGTGAAGAAGAGGTATGTTTGTTTGATGACTTCCCAGCAAATATGTTTAACCAGTCATTATTAAATACAGGTAGCTAATACTGTCATCAGAAGAAGATGACATACTTTTAGTGTCATTTAAACATCAGTATCTTCATTTTTAAAAAGAAGATTTATATATGCATTTCAATTTATGAATATTAATTTTTTTTTTTTTTAAATACTTTGGTACAAAATGAATTGAAATCACAAACAAACAAAATCATTTCTTATAAATTTCATTCCACTACAAACAAATTTCCAGTAACCAGATAAAAATGTTTTAAAAAGATAATTTTAAAAATACTAATAAAAAACAAATTCTCCTATTTTTCATTTCTGTTTGCCCAGCCAGTAAAGAGTTCTAACAATGGGAGATAACAACATCTATCTCACCAATCCATGGGATTTTAAAATTTCGGATGATTTCAAATGATTCTGCATCTAGTTTGTTTCCTATGCCCTCTGAAATAGGCAACAATGTTGGTGTTCTATTACTTAGTTTGGCTCATTTTTGTTTATCAAACCAATAAATAATATATCACGTTCTATTTCAAGGTATTCAATTTCAAAATAAACAGTTATAAATGCTCAAAAATATTATTTTAAACATTTTATCTTTAAAAAAATGTATACACGTATGTGGGGGTGGTTGTTGTTTTTTACATTAAGTTTCTACTTTCAAAGTAAATATAATCTATTGGTATACTACAAATACAATTATTATTTAAAACAATTAAATTTTAAAGAAATAGCAACATTTAACTTTAAAATATATACTGTGTTAATGTTACAATATGTCTAGGTTTGTCTGAGGTTTTTTTGCCACTATCAATGATTTAATATTCAATTTAAAAAACAAATTTGATCAAATTTCCAATTAAAGAGATGAAAATGGAAGAAAGTAGAAGCTGAAACGAAGAGTGAAGGATAACAGTTCCAGACTGTAATAAATGGTGTTAGTAAGCATGCACATCAAAGCAACTCATTCAGCTAAATAAATATAATATTATCTACTTTCTACCAATGCTCATCACCCTAGAACTTAATCAAGCCAAACGAATAACTTGAAATAACTATAAGGAAACTACAAGGTGCTAATATAGTGCAGAAGAACCCAAAGAAATGAAAACAAAAAACTAGAGTAGTTTCGACTGCTAGGTGTCACTTCATGCATACTTGTATTAATTTTCAATTAATGAGAGTTTTTATATAAACTCATTAAAATTGTTTATTAGTAAACTGGCCTTCGGTGGTCTTGTAGCTAAACCATTTGATTGGGATAGACTGAGTTCAAGTTTGTTTGTTTGTTTATTAGTAGACTGGCCTTCGGTGGTCTTGTAGCTAAACCATTTGATTGGGATAGACCGAGTTCAAGTTTGTTTGTTTGTTTAACGACACTACCAGAGCACATTGATTAATTAATTCATCAGCTATTGGATGTCAAAGATTGGGTAATTATGATACGTAGTCATCAGAGGAAGAGGAAACCCGCTACATTTTTCCTAATCTAGGAATGGATCTTTTATATGCATCTTTTATTTGCACTTTCCCACACACATGGGAAAGCACATACCACAACCTTTATGCAGTTGTGGTGCACTGATTGAAATGAGAAAAACTGGATTCAAATTCCAGTACCTACTACAGTCCAGGGCATTACACGAACTACTCTCTCATTACCTATCAATAACCATTAACTCATCCTAAACAGACAGCCCAGATAGCCGACGTGTGTGTGTGTGTGTGTGTCCAGGACAGTGTGCTTGAACCTTAATTAGATATAAGCATCAAAACTAAGTTGCCAACAGTAAATTGGAATTCCTTACACACCGTATGTTTTTCAGTCCCTTTTTAAATATCAATACAGAGCAGAACCTGTCTAAACCCAATACCTCTTAAAACCAGACAGGTTTCACTGTAGTAACATTATCTGGGATTTGTTATGTGCAGGAAAAGATTTTGAGACCATGATCATAATTATACACTTGTGTAACAAGCAAAATATTAGTGTTAAAAATATTAGTGTTAAAAAAAAGTAAAAATTTGTTTTGTTTAACAACACCACCAGAGCACATTGATTTATAAATCATCGGCTAATGAATGTCAAACATTTGGTAATTCTGACAAAAAGTCTTGAAGAGGAAACACGCTACATTTTTCCATTAGTAGCAAGGGATCTTTAATATGCACCATCCCACAAACATGGCCTTTGATATACATACCACAGCCTTTGATATACATACCACAGCCTTTGATAAACATACCACAGCCTTTGATATACATACCACAGCCTTTGATATACCAGTCGTGATGCACTGGCTGGAATGACAAATAACCCAATGGGCCCACCGACGGGGATTGAGCCCAGAACAACTGCATATCAAGCGAGCACTTTACCACTGGGATATGTCCAGCCCCCAAATAATCGTAGTTGACCAGCACAGGAAGGTCAGCAGGTGATAAACAATTTGACATATAACTCAAATGGCTATTACAGCGAGGTCTGACATGAAGTTACACGAAAAGTCTATCACAAGCATTACTATAGGGTAAAAATGCATTCTTAATCAAAATTAAAAAGATAACCAGTTAATAAAATTAAAATGTGCATGTTAGTTTTTATAATAGTATTCATGTCATGACTCTACAAATGAAGAAAACTAATAACAGCACAAAAATATAAAAGAAAAAGAAAACAAAACTAAACATTATGGAAGTTGAAAAATAAATTAATAACAACAAAAACTTAGTTTTTAAAAATTAACATAGCTGTTCATAAAACTAATTAATTAATAAACAAATTATAACTGTGAAATGGTGCCTATATTTACAAAATGATCTCACACGCATGGATATATGAAAATAAACAATGCCTGTTTACTTTGAACACATTAATACAAACCTGAGTTAACAACTATGATCATGCAGTCCGCATGCTGGAATATTAGTTAAATATCTAATCAAACATTCAATATAGAACCAGTTGCTTACATCAGGCCTTGGAACATTTCTCTTTTTAAAATCCACCCAAAACACATTTAACATCACCAGGCATGGCGGAGCAGGAATGAATGAATCAAAAGTATTATTGGTAATAAGTCTTAAGGCAGAGATGAATTATACTTGTAGAATGCAGCAAATTGCATTTCAGGACATCTAGTTTTCATAATTTTATGGGGGAGCATATCCTCGAAAATTTGATCTCAGTCAGCCCCACCCCATGTCTACTTGCTTCCGCCATGCCTTATCACTGCAATTTGATTAAATACAACATAAATTTGTGTATGTTTCTTAAACCAACCAACCATTTTTAACACTGATGCCTATGTAATGAAATCTGTAAAACATAGCCAGAGCACAAATTACAATAGCCAATGAGATTCGCCAGTTATCAGATGTTTGTTTTTGCCAAGCCCGCATGTTTCAAAGCCTGACAGCAACGTCCAATGACTGAAGAAGAAGAGAAAAAAGAGGCCCTCAGCCCGGTCGACACGTACCAATGAACTCACCTACGGTGGTCCCCGACTTCGTCACAGAGGAAATTATTACAAACCCAAAACCTTCTGTCTCCCGCCGCGTCACATTCACGTCATACGGGAACGCTGCTGTTGTGTTCAGATCTGAAAGTAACACAAAAACATTAGTACAACAAACAGAAATGAGAGTCCCAGTTAGGTACATGATACAGAGTTTAATGGAAGAACACAAGTTATTGAATGTCTTACCGGTATATGAAGGATGGAAGGAAATGTTTTATTTAACGACGCATTCAACACATTTTATTTATGGTTATATGGCGCTGGACAGATGGCCAAGGACCACACAGATAATGAGAGAGGAAACCCACTGTCGCTACTTCATGGGCTACTCTTTTCAATTAGCAGCAAGGGATTTTTATATGCACCATCCCACAGACAGGATAGTACAAACCACGGCCTTTGTTAAACCAGTTGTGGAGCACTGGCTGGAACGAGAAAAAGCCCAATTGGGTCCACCGACGGGGATCGATCCTAGGCCGACTGAGCATCAAGTGAACGCTTTACCACAGGGCTAACTACCGGTATATGAATTCATAAGGAAGGTAGGCCTGGACAAGGATTTCCTTCAATGTGCAGTAATGTGAGAAAAGTAGGTTGCTGTGACCTAGTTATGATGTGAGACACACTGCCTTCCCAAGTTGTACTTATGAATTGATAAGCAATATATGGCCTGAACAAGGATTGTTTTAAATTTTGACATAATATGTGACACACTACCATCCCAAGTTGTACCTTCATGCAAAGGTTTGATAAGAACTGATAAGGAAGATGTGACTCGGACAAGGATTTTCTTTAATGTGCAATATTTCTATGCATACTTTAATAAAATGTTATGTTGTGAGTTGTAGGTAAATATAAAAAGTGTAGTGTTAGTCTGTTTTAAAGGCTTTTTAAATGCTTATTTTTAACAAAATGTTATTTTGTGAGTTGTGGATATTTTAAAAAGAACATCTCCCCCCTCCCACATGAGATCAATTGTGAGGCAGACTGTAGAAAACCCCATGGAGAATGCTGTGTAATCTCTCTCATCAATCATCACTCCATTTAACAGGATGGAGGAACCACTAACAACTGCTACTATCAAGGAGCACCGGCAGTGCTTGGACACCTGCCCAAAGTTTGGATTACACATACATGTTCAGCATAAAGTCAACTCCATGGTGGGTGCCACTTGCCAAATCCTGCTTCAAGCACTGACGTCATGTTTACCAACCTCTCATCACAATCAGTTGGAGTTTATTATCGTCTACATTACTGACATTCTCACTAGATAACTTACAGGTAGTTTACCAACAAACAAAAATAATAACAATTTTGGAAATTAATTTTCAATTAAAATTACATTGTTTATTATTCATTACAGAAACACAAACACAATTCCTGTTAAACTAGCAGCAAGGGATCTATACATACTTTTCTACATGGACAGAACATCACATACCACAGACTTTATATTAACAGAGGCATGTTCAAGACTGGTTTTTACATCTAACCTTAAATAAATGTGATGTGATAGAACAAAATGGTACCAGTTAAATTGTTTGCAAGCACTTGCCTTCTTGAACACTCCAGTTGTGAGGTACTGGTTGAGACAAAAGTAAACCTGACAGTTCCACAAAAAGCTACTCATCTTACTTACAACCCATCGCACTTCAAAGAAATGCTCTACTATTGGACCATATTCTGCCCTTTGGATGTAAAGATTTATACTTTTCAACAATTGCCATCATCAACAAATCACACCTCAGATGGATGCTCTACTAATGGGCTATACTCAACCCTATGGATGTAAAGATTTATACTTTTCAACCATAGCCACCATCAACAAATGACACACGCATAATATACCGATCCACCTCCTAATGGCCAGCTTGACTCGCACGTTCCTGGCGCCCATCTACAAATAACACACATATAATATACCAACCTGAACATGGGCCGATCCACCTCCTAATAGCCAGCGTGACTCGCCCGTTCCTGGCCGCGGCACCCATCAGCTGTACGACGCGGCGGTGTGACGTGTTGAGCACCGACACCTGGTCGACCGCCGTTATCTCGTCACCGGTACGCAGTCGACCATCCACGTCCGCGGCACCTTCTGGGACGATGTGACCAACAGACACCTGCAACAAGAGACAAAACACTGAGGTTATGAACTTACTGTATTGGAGAAAAGAAGAATTCTACCATAAACTTAGTCAGTGTCACACATTATGTAATTTAATTGTGCCATCCGGAACAATGTAACAAACAGACACCTGCAACAGCAACAAAAACATTATATTCTGCACATACTATGTAACAAGAATTCTACAAAATTAAATGTCTTGTCTACCATAAACTTAGTCAATGTCATACAATTTTTTTGTGTATTAAAAACCTGTTTCTAATTTTCATTATTATAACAGTATTTACGGTAATTCAAGAACAATGATAAAACTATGATAAAATTCCTATCATCATGTCTTCTAGCATTAGCAGATCATAATTCATCACAGAGTTTAAAGTTTGTTTTTGTTTAATGACACTACTAGAGCACACTGATTTATGAATTATCAGCTACTGGATGTCAAACATTTGCTAAATTTGACATATAGTCTTAGAGAGAAATCCTGCTACATTTTTCCATTAGTAGTAAGGGATCTTTTATATGCATCATTCCCACAGGATAGCACATACCACAACCGTTGATATACCAATCGTGGTGCACTGGCTGGAATGAGAAATAGCCCAATGGGCCCACTGACAGGGATCGATCCCAAACCGACCACACATCAAGCTAGCACTTTATCATTAGGCTACGTCCCACCCCAAAGGAATACAATTTATATTCAGGTTTTTAAATGTATTAAACCAACAGTATTCAAATACCATCAATGATATTGGAGAACCTTATAATTACATGATTTATTTATTATTAGATTAATTTAAGTGAAACAAAAACTTTAGATGTTACGGAGACTAATACAGGTATACAGTATAGATCTACATGTACAAAATCTTTAGATGTTACGGAGACTAATACAGGTATACAGTATAGATCTACATGTACAAAATCTTTAGATGTTACGGAGACTAATACAGGTATACAGTATAGATCTACAAGTACAAAATCAAAAATCAAAGATGGCATTCAGTGATATTTGAGGAACAAAGATGGTAGCAGTTTGTACACTGTGAAGGTCAGACCCATCAGCAGAAGATAGGATGTTAAGTTTTCCCACTTACAATATACTTATGGAACAAGAAACAGATGGCCTGCTGGCCCCATTCACCTAATACCAGAAAGGTGGAAGGAAAACAAACAAGCACCACCACACAAACACCATGGAGGGTAAATATTTGGAGGAATATTTTGGATAAACAGCCTGCTGGACTGGAGTCTGTCTGTGTACTTTACGTTCTCTAAATACTCCAGTAGTGCGTTACATGTAGGTGTATCTTGGGGTTATTTATATAACAAGGAACTCATTCCTCCGCCACCCACCCAACCCATGCCCACAGCCTCATCTACATAATGATATAACAAGGAACTGCCCACAGCCTTACCCACCCAACCCATGCCCACAGCCTCATCTACATAATTATATAACAAGGAACTCATTCCTCCGCCACCCACCCAACCCATGCCCACAGCCTCATCTACATAATTATATAATAAGGAACTGCCAACAGCCTCACCCACCCAACCCATGCCCACAGCCTCATCTACATAATTATATAACAAGGAACTCATTCCTCCGCCACCCACCCAACCCATGCCCACAGCCTCATCTACATAATTATATAATAAGGAACTGTCAACAGCCTCACCCACCCAACCCATGCCCACAGCCTCATCTACATAATTATATAACAAGGAACTCATTCCTCCGCCACCCACCCAACCCATGCCCACAGCCTCATCTACATAATTATATAACAAGGAACTGCCCACAGCCTCACCCACTCAACCCATGCCCACAGCCTCATCTACATAATTATATAACAAGGAACTCATTCCTTAGCCACCCACCCAACCCATGCCCACAGGCTCATCTACATAATTATATAATAAGGAACTGCCAACAGCCTCACCCACCCAACCCATGCCCACAGCCTCATCTACATAATTATATAACAAGGAACTGCCCACAGCCTCACCCACCCAACCCATGCCCACAGCCTCATCTACATAATTATATAACAAGGAACTGCCCAGCCTTACCCACCCAACCCATGCCCACAGCCTCATCTACATAATTATATAACAAGGAACTCATTCCTCCGCCACCCACCCAACCCATGCCCACAGCCTCATCAACATAATTATATAACAAGGAACTCATTCCTCCGCCACCCACACAACTCATGCCCACAGCCTCATCTACATAATTATATAACAAGGAACTCATTCCTCCGCCACCCACTCAACCCATGCCCACAGCCTCATCTACATAATTATATAACAAGGAACTCATTCCTCCGCCACCCACCCAACCCATGCCCACAGCCTCATCTACATAATTATATAACAAGGAACTCATTCCTCCACCACCCACCCAACCCATGCCCACAGCCTCATCTACATAATTATATAACAAGGAACTGCCCACAGCCTCACCCACTCAACCCATGCCCACAGCCTCATCTACATAATTATATAACAAGGAACTGCCCACAGCCTCACCCACGCAACCCATGCCCACAGCCTCATCTACATAATTATATAACAAGGAACTGCCCACAGCCTCACCCACCCAACCCATGCCCACAGCCTCATCTACATAATTATATAACAAGGAACTGCCCAGCCTTACCCACCCAACCCATGCCCACAGCCTCATCTACATAATTATATAACAAGGAACTCATTCCTCCGCCACCCACCCAACCCATGCCCACAGCCTCATCAACATAATTATATAACAAGGAACTCATTCCTCCGCCACCCACACAACTCATGCCCACAGCCTCATCTACATAATTATATAACAAGGAACTGCCCACAGCCTCACCCACCCAACCCATGCCCACAGCCTCATCTACATAATTATATAACAAGGAACTCATTCCTCCGCCACCCACTCAACCCATGCCCACAGCCTCATCTACATAATTATATAACAAGGAACTCATTCCTCCGCCACCCACCCAACCCATGCCCACAGCCTCATCTACATAATTATATAACAAGGAACTCATTCCTCTGCCACCCACTCAACCCATGCCCACAGCCTCATCTACATAATTATATAACAAGGAACTGCCCACAGCCTCATCTACATAATTATATAACAAGGAACTGCTCACAGCCTCATCTACATAATTATATAACAAGGAACTGCCCACAGCCTCATCTACATAATTATATAACAAGGAACTGCCCACAGCCTCATCTACATAATTATATAACAAGGAACTGCCCACAGCCTCATCTACATAATTATAGGTAGTGTTGGGAATCAACTGGAATTTCATTATTAATCATTGGTTGTAAATGGTTAGCACCCACCTATCAACCTTTAGTTAACCATCAGTTACAAAACATGTCAGGGAGCATTTTCTTTAGTTACACCATCAGTTACAAAACATGTCAGGGAGCATTTTCTTTAGTTACACCATCAGTTACAAAACATGTCAGGGAGCATTTTCTTTAGTTACACCATCAGTTACAAAAAATGTCAGGGAGCATTTTCTTTAGTTACACCATCAGTTACAAAACATATCAGGGAGCATTTTCTTTTCAAAATCTTCATTAGCAATACGTATTTGACCGGAAATAAGCCCAGGGGGCCAAGACAACTCATTGTGAGCTTAGCATGGGGTGGGCTTATTCCCAGACAAGGGGCCAGTTTTGCTGAGAGAAAAAAATGATAATAATTAAAATAAATAATAATAATTAAATGAACTAGGAAGAAAACAAAAAATGTTCAGTAGCATATCTATTAATTAGTGTTCCATTTGTTATTAATAAATAATAATTGTTTATTAATTAAATTGTGGGTTTTTTACTAGTATCTAATTATCAGGAACACACCTTCTATGTTACAATTCCTTACCAGTGAGGTTTATTTACATCCAAAATTTAATGCTGAGAAGACTTAAAACAACATCAATTAACAACAAACTCAATAGTGTATACACGTTTCTGACACAGGCAGCCAGCTTACACTACAAAAAATTGTCAATCTAAGGTCATTGTTCTTAGCCAATCAGAATATGGTATTTGCTTAATTAGCATTAACTGCGGACCCAATGTGGTGGTAAAAATAGACATTGGTTTTTAGTTCATACTTGGGCTTGGATACTTCAAAGAAATACTGCAGGCATGAAATTGAAAACAATGTTACACACATTATTGTTAGACTGCTAAATCTCACTGGTGGTAAAATATTGTTTTACATTTGTGTTTAATTATCTGCAGGAGGTATGACCTTTAAATGAACTTTGAGCAAACTTGCAATTTCGTGTTATTTATAAGGTGACGAAGTTGGGGGTGGGCTTATTTACGAATGAGGGCCTAATTTCTTAAATGCTATCAAAACGGAGGGGGGTTATTCAAAGACATGGGCTTATTTCCGGTCAAATACGGTACTTTTAGTCAATTGAAAATTGATTAGCAAATAATGTTTAATTTTCTTAAATTGTGTAGCATGTGTGTGTGTTTATGTGTGTTTGTCTCTCTCTCTCTGTCTCTCTCTGTCTCTCTCTCTCTCTAACCACCTCAGTGGATCCATTCAACTGATTGGGGTTTTTTTCTCGTTCCAACCAGTGCACAACTGGTCAATGGCTGTGGTATGTGCTTTCCTGTCTGTGGAAAAGTGCATATAAAAGATCCCTTGCTGCATTAGAAAAAATGTAGCGGGTTTCCTCTGATGACTACGAGCCAGAATGACTAAATGTTTGACATACAATAGCCAATGTTTAATTAATCAATGTGCTCCAGTGGTGTCGTTAAACAAACCAACCAAACAAACTGCCTTAAGATTTACTACCAATAATATTTTTGATTCAGAATCTGTGTACAACGAACTACTGCTATAATGAACTAACTATCATGGTCCTTTCTGGTTCGTTACAAGAGTACTTTACTGTAGTTCATCATTAAAAATGTCTAACTAAATTCATTTTCACTTTTAAAGGTAGTACTAAACCAAATAACTTCCGGCTGGGTCAAAGTTCAAGGTGCACCCAACTTTTGATAGAGAAGTGAACACCACAAGTCCTGTGATTGGTTATAAATGTGAGTGTGTTGGTTGTAAAAAATAATAATTTCATCTGGGTAAAAAAAATGTGCAATTTTATTTCATCTAGTACCAATGTGTCAAGTAGCCTTGTGCTTGAAACATGTATGGGGTACCTGTAAAAAAAAAGTACTTGAATTTTGTGCGAAACTAGGGTAGTCATAGACGCTACCCGTTATCTCAGAAACGAGCAGCTTGACCCCCATTTTTTTCTGATTCACTTTAAGTGTAAGGGGTTGTAGTATTTATATCCGTGGCATTTATGTCGGTTGATACGTTGCAGGTAGGAGTTTTAGCCACATATGTTACTATTGTCGTCTATGGGATTTGATTTGGTAGTATACACCCTAAACATTGTTACATTGACCAGGTAGGTTTTAAAAAAAATGAGATGTGGATTTTATAGCAGGTTTGTTGAATATTTTAGCAAACAATACAGAAAAAATTTAAACAGTTCAAATATCACAATGAACTCATTTCTTAAATACCGGTCAAATTGAAAGCAACAAACATACATGTATTTTGAAACATTCTCAGGAGTGATGCTTTGTATCAGAAACAAATGATCAGCTAAAGTTCAATTGTACTAAAAGAATGTCAGATATTTGTACTACAAAATCCTATTTACAAGTCTGTAACAGTGTAAGTACCAGTACATGCAAGTTAATGTGTACCGGTAGAACATGCAAGTTAATGTGTACCGGTAGAACATGCAAGTTAATGTGTACCACTAGAAGGTGTTAATTAACATACATGTAGCATATGTTTATCACGAAGTTCATATCCCAGCATGTAAGAGAGAGAACATGGACTTGAGAAAGGTGTCTGTGTTACTAACTCTCACTCCCTAGCACAAAGTGAGAACAGAATGATGCTGAGAATCAAATAATACACCAACTGTTCCAACATACTATATACAGCTCAACCTGCTCTAATGGCCATCTGTATAAAGCAGCCACCTGTGTTAAGATGTCACTTTTTTTTCTCTCCCAAATCATCTAAAATAGTATGAACTGACCTCTATTAAGCAGTCACCTGTCTAAAAAAGCCACATTTTGATACTTCCTTTAGTGGCTGGTAAACAAAGGATTGACTGTATCCATTTACGTCATTTTGAGAAATATGTGGATTTTCTTCCAAGTAACGTACGTATCGTATATCACAGTGCAGTGTTAACACTGTTCGGTGGGCATAAATATAGAAACTGTCATATTGGTAAATTATATTAACAGCACAATATCTTTTTAGCTAACTCCAAAATTTGGAAATTTACATATATCCTATTTTGAAACTGAATTTTTCCAATACTGTACAATCAAATTTACATATATCCTATTTTGAAACTGAATTTTTCCAATACGGTACAATCAAATTTACATATATCCTATTTTGAAACTGAATTTTTCCAATACTGTACAATCAAATTTACATATATCCTATTTTGAAACTGAATTTTTCCAATACTGTACAATCAAATTCCTCTGTTTATTATAGTGTATATAATATTCTGTTTGGGAATCCAGGCCCACAGGAACCAGGGTGTCGAGGGGATGGGCTTGCCTCCCCCACTTGAAGACAAAAATGTATGGGCTTTTTGTCATACTCTATATCAATATAGATAAAAATGAGGCTTGTGCCCCCCTCCCCCCACTAGAGAATGTGGCCTCCCCACTAGAGATGTGCTCCCCCACCCACATTACATTCCTATGGGCCTGGAAACTCCTCTAATACTAAATCCTACTTAAATCAAACAAAGGATACATGTATCTAACTCACATTATCGTAGTACAGCCATGAGCCATTTACAAACGGAGAAATACCTTTCCTGTTAAATGCATCATTGTAGAAATAAATATCTTTAGAATGGGGAAAATGAAGCTACCGTATGATATGGTTCACTTACATGTGTACAAGAGTGAGAAACTCTGAGATACCTGCAGGATGTCGACAGGTAAATCAACCAATTAACATTCTATGAGCTACGGTTGGTGTCGGGGATAAAATCTGAGCAGTTTCAAGTACTTCCTCAGTTACATAAACATCCCAGAAACCAGACTTTTACTTATTTTGGTGGGATGATCTACTGTGTAAGCAAAGTGATGGCAAACATTATGGACTGAAGTATCAGATTCTGATATTTAATCAGTGTTTCAGAACAGAATTGTTTTTTTGTTTTGTTTTTATTTAATTCTTATCTGTTTCTCATGTAAATGTTGAACAATAAAATGTTTTAAAACTGATTAAACAATTAATCTACAGTCAAAAACCTGCAAAGAAAGGAGTTTGTAATACTGTAAAAAATTTTTAGGAAAGGGTGGTGATCGAGGGGAAGGTATCCATTGCACCCTTGTCTAGATCTATGCCTGTAAACCAATTAAAACTATTGATAAAATTTCAAAAATAATGTCACTACTTACTCCAGGACAGGGTGGGATTCCACTGTACCCCTGTCTAAATCTGTGCTGGTAAACCAATTAAAACTATTGATAAAATTTCAAAAATAATGTCACTACTTACTCTAGGACAGGGTGGGATTCCACTGTAACCCTGTCTAAATCTGTGCTGGTAAACACATTTAAAACTATTGATAAAATTTCAAAAATAATGTCACTACTTACTCTAGGACAGGGTGGGATTCCACTGTACCCCTGTCTAAATCTGTGCTGGTAAACCAATTAAAACTATTGATAAAATTTCAAAAATAATGTCAATACTTACTCCAGGACAGGGTGGGATTCCACTGTACCCCTTACTCCAGGACAGGGTGGGATTCCACTGTACCCCTTACTCCAGGACAGGGTGGGATTCCACTGTACCCCTTACCAGGACAGGGTGGGATTCCACTGTACCCCTTACTCCAGGACAGGGTGGGATTCCACTGTACCCCTTACTCCAGGACAGGGTGGGATTCCACTGTACCCCTTACCAGGACAGGGTGGGATTCCACTGTACCCCTTACTCCAGGACAGGGTGGGATTCCACTGTACCCCTTACCAGGACAGGGTGGGATTCCACTGTACCCCTTACTCCAGGACAGGGTGGGATTCCACTGTACCCCTTACTCCAGGACAGGGTGGGATTCCACTGTACCCCTGTCTAAATCTGTGCTGGTAAACACATTTAAAGGGACAGACCTTAGTTTCAGCCCATGAAAATTAACACTAAGTTTAGTTAATCTACAAAACTGTAACACATATGGATAAAGTTACAATTAAGTGAAACATGAGTCTGTGACTTTGAAATGGTGAAATGCCCTCTAAAAATAGACTAAAACTCGACTCCATAACTGTTACTTCTCAGAAGCATGTGTGTTTTTAAAAATATGAGAAATGCATTTTGTGATATTAAGAACACCAGGATGACCAAAACACTTCGAATGTATGGAAATGGTTAATCTAAACAATAAAATCTAAGTAAAGTATGATTTCAGTTATCAAAAACGGCTCTAATAGTAACATATGCTTTAGTATTTAAAAACTAGGGTATGTCCCTTTAAATATTAATAAACATTTACATTAAGAAATGTCCATTACTTACTTGTGTTCCTTCTTCCGTGCCACCAACTATCCTGAACCCGAATCCGCTCTCCTGCCTCTGTAGGTGCACGATCATGTCGACGCAGTGATAGCCTTCCCACCTGTCCTGGTAGCCCTCAGCACTTTTCGGAGAATGTCCTCCCGTTTTAGAAAACGTCGCCAAGGACTGTGACGCATATCTCTGAGGCACTCGCGTGATATTACTCGGCATTGGGTCCTCCGTCTCAAACGACGTGCTCTGTCTTGGAGGACGACCAGCGCCCCCTGGGGAGTTATGATTCGGATAGAAGGGTTCTCGTGGTAACTCGTTCCGTTCGTGAATGGAATTTTCGTGGGGTTCGACTCGACGCCCAACCTGTGGTGACCGCAGATCCCCGGCCCATGGACGGTTTATTTCAGCGGGGGGCCCTCGGAACGACCTCCCGTATTCCCAGATGGGGGTATACCTCCCGCCGCTGGGTCGGAGGTCACCAGAGTTCTGAAATGAGGTCGGGTTCGGTGTTTTACTCCTCATATCTTGAGCAGTGGGAGTTTTTGGTCGGTTGATTTCCCGGTAATCCGGCCCGGGTCCGCCCCGAGCCATCATCTCTGGTCCAGGAGTCCGACTCCGGAATTGTCCGGGTTTCACAATGTCATTGCGGTCGTAACCGAATCTATCCCGTTCTAATTCCCTCCTATCACTGAAAGAATTTTGCATAGAATAGTTGGATCGTGGATGCCCCCCATAAGGACCCCCACGGTAATCCTGTCTCTGCTGCTGTGGCACTTCCCCACGGAACAAAGAATCACTGACGCGGTACTGTTCTAACCGCGGCCCCGGGGGCGGGCGTGAGTTTGTGTGATCGTAGTTTCCAGAATTGTAAAACTCTGTCCTGGAATGATCGTGGTCGCGGCCATCGAACTCCGGCACGTGGTCACCGTACGCGCTGTAGTCGCGATTCACGTGCAGCTCCTGCATCCTGTTCTGAACACTCGCCAACGATGGCTTGCTGGCGACCGGAGGCGGTTTGCCTTTGTTCTCAATACTAATTCCATAGCTTCGGGTTGGCGTTTTGGGCCGGTTGTCTGTAAGGTTTCTCGACTGTGGATCGACACCAATGGTGGGCGTCTTTGACCTGGAGTCCACTGTCGGAGTTTTACTCCTCGGGGTCACATCAGCGTCAACATCATCGGAATCTGAAAGATCAGGAACACATAACACTCGGCACAGTTGCATGGTGGTAAAAACTCTACAGTAATTAGCAAACACAAAGTAGACCAACAAACACAAATATAGCTAGAGGTCCGAGCAGGTTTTGGAAACCATGCCATGCATGACTGCAGGCGAAAAACCTGAAGCTTGTGCCCTTTCTCCCAGCTGTAGCAGCAGCACACACGTGTGTTTCAAACATACATTTTTTTACAATAGATTTCCCTGAAGAATGCTAACATACTGGAGTTTGAAAAAACCTTCCAAAACAGAATACCAACTCCAGATGGTGGAAACATTGTAGTAGTTATTAGGAATGCATCATTTTGAGTACCACATCTTAATACTGAATCATATGGCAATGTCATACAGCGTACATGTAGGTTCAAATAGTCATCAATAATAATGAAAGTTACACACTTCAGGATTACATTGATGAATGTTGCATCAAAATAACATCACATCTTATTGCCTGCAGAATGCAAAAGTTTGCATTTCAATTTATTTATCCCATAAATAATTCTTAACAACACAAAAAATATTTCAGTTGCACTCCTAAACAGAAAATAATCCAATCCATGTGATAATGAAAAATGAAAAAACCTATTTCAAATGTTGAATCGTTTTAGACTGATATCTCTTCCATAAAATGTTTCACATTAAGAACTGCAACTGCATAAAGAATTTTAAAAATAACTTTCCGAAGTTATCAACTCATATTGCCAGCAGGAGTTTCTTTCATTACCTCCAGTACCGACTGGTGCAGGAGAGGTATTTCAAATGCACCGTTCACTCCGGGAACACTGCACCAGGTGAAGGTAAAGTATGCAGGCACACATATCAAAAAGTGATGGCCATCAGCACGTTTTGTCTGTGTTAAATATTAGAAAGTCATCTCTCAACTCCACTTCCTAAACCATCGCTTAAATCTGGACTCACAATAAACAATAAAGCCAAACACCTGAACAGCACGGAAGAGAAATATTCAGTAGCCTTTCAACCCAGAGATAGACAGACAGAGCAAACTGGGAGCTCTTTGGTGAAGAAAAACAAGAAAATACCAACACACAAACACACACACAGCACACCCTTTTCAGCGTGGATTACAAGTATATCCCACGATATTGAATGAGGCCGATTAAAGAATCTGTATTAGCTATCAGGGTTATATGTCTGTGTTGCTCCATTTTAATTATGAAATTCGGCAGCAGCCGACTAGCCTGGTGTTAGTTTACCTCCCCACTAGTCACTGTCAGTGGAGGAAATTTGAGTGAACCAGCCCAAGACAGGCCAATGGAATGCCAACCGCTCTTTACACAGTTGTTGTAGATATATATCTGTGCTGATTTCCCTTATCTTGAGTGATTAGCCCGAGAAAGCATGATGGAAGTTTAGTTCCACACTAGTTTTCTATTACCGGTTCACCTAAATAGCGTTCATCTCTTACAGGTGCATCAGACTCGAAGGAACCTAAACACTTGCATGTATTTTGGTGCAGAATTTTAATAATTTGTAACATATACACAAACAGTGCTTGACGTTTTTTTTAAACTCTTCTGTAGACTTAACAAGTTTTGGATGTTGATAATTCATAATACAAACATTACAGAGTTTGATTTTTTTTTAACCTTGATGATAAATTTAGATTTAAAAAGTGTTGCATTTTGATAATTCATAAAAATATATTAACAGTGTTTGATTTTTTTGTAACTCTTCTGATACATTTAGACTTATAAAAAGTGTTGAATTTTGTGTTCAAACAACTTGGACTAACTAAAGAAATTTAGATTTACAATGATTGATTTTTCAAAGTTTGTGATACGTTTACATTTAGAACATTTGTTATTAGAAATATTTATGGAAAAACAATTAATTTACAAAACTATTTTCTCTAATTTCAAAATATATATGTTTATACAATTATATATATTATACAAATGAGCACATGGGAACATGTCAAATCAGCATATAGATTAATATCTACATCCAGAGTTGGGAAACCTTTTTCACTTAAGATATTGCGACACCTGGTTTAGTCCAACAGAAAACCAGCTGATGTCACATAGGTTACTCCAACCAAACAGCATCGAGGTAGGAAGCCAGCTGATGCCACATAGGTTACTCCAACCAAACAGCATCGAGGTAGGAAGCCAGCTGATGCCACATAGGTTACTCCAACCAAACAGCATCGAGGTAGAAAGCCAGCTGATGCCACATAGGTTACTCTAACCAAATAGCATCGAGGTAGGAAACCATCTGATGCCACATAGGTTACTCCAACCAAACAGTATCGAGGTAGGAAACCAGGTGATGCCACATAGGTTACTCCAACCAAACAGTATCGAAGTAGGAAGCCAGCTGATGCCACATAGGTTACTCCAACCAAACAGTATCGAGGTAGGAAGCCAGCTGATGCCACATAGGTTACTCCAACCAAACAGTATCGAGGTAGGAAGCCAGCTGATGCCACATAGGTTACTCCGACCAAATAGCATCGAGGTAGGAAACAAACTGATACCACATAGGTTACTCTGATCAAATAGTATCAAGGTAGGAAACCAGCTGATATCACATAGTAGGAAGAGCATTTGCCTGAGGTATTTAGTTGTTGGACCTATTCTCTGACTTGTTTTTCCTATCCCAATCAGTGCCACATTACCGATGTATTGTCCTGTCTGTGGGAAAAAATATATAAAAGATTCCTTGCTGCTATTGGAAAATTGTATCGGTTTTCTCTGAAGACAAGTGTCACAATTACCAATGTAGCTGGTGATTAATAAATCAATGTTTTGTAATTGTGTCAAACAAAATAAACGTTCTTCCTTTTATATACTATGCGCATTCTTGCAAACAACGGGGCAAGACATAGCCCAGTGGTAAAGCACTCGCTTGATATGTGGTCGGTTTGGGATTGATCCCCGTCGGTGGGCCCATTGCGCTATTTCTCGCTCCAGCCAGTGCACCACGACTGGTACATCAAAGGCTGTGGTATGTGCTATCCTGTCTATGGGATGGTGCATATAAAAGATCCTTTGCTGCTAATCGAAAAGAGTAGCCCATGAAGTGGCGACAGCAGGTTTCGTCTCTCAATATCTGTGTGGTTCTAAACCATATGTCTGACACCATATAACTGTAGATAAATATGTTGAGTGTGTCATTAAATAAAAAAATTTCTTCCTTCCTGCAAACAACAGTCTCTTCAATTCCAGTTGTGGGATAATGGTTTCATGCCCAAAGGAAGACCAACCTGACCACTCCTAGTACCAAGGTGAGTGTTCCAGCGCCAAGCTACATTACAATACATTCAGTAAACAGATCTCCAGCCAGAAAAACACAGAAAAATAACTTTTCTCTAACCAAGCAAAATGCAAAATATTAAAAATGTACTACATGTATATTTCAGAAGAAGTCAAATAAAAAGCAGTGAGCCAATGTTTTTCAATGCTAGCAAGTCAAATGTATCATTACATGCATGTAAGACTTGACAAGTTACAAAATTATAATTATTTAAAATTATTGCTGTCCACAAAATACTTAAAGTAAAAGAAAATGATCATTGTACCTCCACTGTTAGACATACATATGTGGGTATCATATTTATAAGCGTTTAGTGAAAAGGTTTAATTTCTAATTTATTTATCTTTAAGCCATCATATACTAGCCACAACTGAAGATAATCTACTTGAACAGGTACATTTACAATTGTCAGACAGGCTTGGTAGTGAGTTTTACAATATTGGAAAACCTAAAAAAGCATTTGGACAATCTTCAAAATTTTATCTAAAAACAGTTTAGCAGATACATATCCTAAGGAAAAGCTCTCATTAACAAAGCAATGTTGTGTCTAGAATTAAAAAAAAAACCAACATCTTTTGGTTCATGTTTGAAGATAACCTGCAATGCATGTGGTTATTTTTCTTGTGGAATCATGTTTTTGCAAGGCATTAGAAAATCACTGGGTTATAACTGGCAAACAGCTGGAGAGAATTGTGCCTGGTGTGAAAAGCATCTCTCTCTAAGTTTTGCTTGGAAACGTAAGCCGATGCAAAATTATCTCTATGAATCACACATTTCTAGCAGGCCTGCTTCCAGATGATTTATGGCGAGGTGTGTTATGAAGAAGTAAAGGTAAGACTTGGTACAGATCTCATATCAGTCAGGAAACAGGATATACATGAAGCTCAGTGATAGAGCATCTGTTTGAGGTGTCATGGGATCAATACCAGACAGCGGAGCTACTGGGTTTTTCCAAATGATCTGTCAAATAAGATTACTTATTATCATGGCCACTCTATTTGTCAGTACATTTATCAATGAAAGTATATTCTAATTTGAGCAGGGAGGCATGTCTTCTCTCCGGTAGTCATTTTAGTGTTGCCTTTGAAACACGAGCTTCGAATCGCTTACTATTTATTTAGAGCTAACACCCTATGTCATCAGGCACCATGGCTGCCATCTGTATGCTAAGGGTCTATAGCTTTAACCAGAATTACGTTTGGACACCAACGGCTTATGATTAAATAACGTGCTGGGGTGCAGTAAAAAAACATGACTTTCAAAATCAGACACAGGTTAGGACATTTAAAATTAACTGGTCGTAAGTTCATAAAGCCATATTCAGGAAGTAGACATATGGTATAGGAAAGTCAAAGCTTGTTTTGTTTGACGACACCACTAGAACACATTGATTTATTAATCATCGGCTATTGGATGTCAATTGTATAGAAAACAATACATATAATAAGCTTGCCTTGTGGGATACATTAATTTTTGGCTTTACTTGTCTATATTATTGATGCCTAATGAAGCTGATGATCAACATGGGCCACAGTACACAGGAGTTGCTAGTGCGATACTGCCCCGTCCTCTCCTTCTTTCTGTTATTGTTCTCAAAAGGTTGAAAACACCATATTTAAAAACATCGGATTCAAAACAAATTCTGCTGAGCATACCCCCGAAGGTATCACAACAGGTTCAGCAGGCCCTTTGGGCCTCAAATTTCCATCCTCCAGGCCATTACATTGACAGTGCACCCCACCCCCATCCTCAAGGCCATTACATTGACAGTGCACCCGACCCCCATCCCCCAGGCCATTACATTGACAGTGCACCCCACTCCCATCCCCCAGGCCATTACATTGATAGTGCACCCCACTCCCATCCCCCAGGCCATTACACTGACAGTGCACCACCCTCCCATCCACCAGGCCATTACATTGACAGTGCATCCCACTCCCATCCCCCAGGCCATTACATTGACAGTGCACCCCACTCGCATCCCCCAGGCCATTACACTGACAGTGCACCCCACTCCCATCCCCCAGGCCATTACATTGACAGTGCACCCCATTCCCACCCCCCAGACCATTACACTGACAGTGCACCCCACTCCCATCCATAGACAATTACATTGACAGTGCACCCCATTCCCATCCCCCAGGCCATTACATTGACAGTGCACCCCATTTCCATCCCCAGGCCATTATATTGACAGTGCACCCCACTCCCATCCATAGACAATTACATTGACAGTGCACCCCATTCCCATCCCCCAGGCCATTACATTGACAGTGCACCCCATTTCCATCCTCCAGGCCATTATATTGACAGTGCACCCCACTACCATCTCCCAGGCCATTACATTGACAGTGCCCCCCACTCCTATCTCCCAGGCCATTACATTGACAGTGCACCCCACTCCTATACTCCAGGCCATTACATTGACAGTGCACCGCACTCCCATCCCCCAGGCCATTACACTGACAGTACACCCCACCCCCATCCCTCACTTTCAAATACATTCCACAAGACCTGATGAAATGCTAAACAGTCAAGTTGTTAACTTCAGTAGTCTTCTAGAACTTGATAAACTTTACAAAAGTCTTAATGTTGAAATGTCTCTCTGCAATCCCTATTACAAAGATACACTGTTTCATAGATTGTTGGGTTCATGTGGATATGTCATATTACAACATTGAGATAAAGGGTCAACATTACTTACAGTTTATGGGTCAGAGTGAAGATTTAAACATACAAGAGTACATCAGACACTGGTATCCGACCACATATATAAAAAAATTATGAGGTTAATTTTTAATTGGTTTTCATCTGCATTTCCCAGACAGAACAGTGCAAAGCAGTGAATGATGCATATGTCTAACAATGTGACAACAAAACTGAATTTCCAGGACACAGTACTTGAACCGGTATTAAATATAAGCATGGCATAAAATTATATACATTACTGTTATTGTTAACAATAAAATAATTATCTTTTTCAAACTTGTATCTAAGAGACTAAGTCCAAAGGATGTTTTAACAAAGTATGATGGCATATACCCAGGTGTTTATTTATTGGAAAAGAGCCACTTTCCAAGACACAGAACAATCATTCCTGGAATAGGACTGCCACTTTCAGGTGTGGTCTTAAGAACAAAGCCATACCTCTGTACACGTTTGAGTACAATGGATGTTTTGGTAACGTTTGTTGCAAAAAGAAAGAAAAAAAAGAGTTTGATGACAAGAATCACCCTTTCACACCTGAGGCAACTGCTACACCAACAAGTAAATTATGTTGAACACTACAAAAACTGGACAAAAATCTCTGCACAGCTTTTAAGTTGTAAAATAACTGGAATCTTGGAATTGATGATTCATAAACAAGTTCCGACAAGCCTTTTATGCAGCCGGTGGCAGACATAAACCATGAAACATCAACAGTCCATTAAAGCTATATTACACTGATCCAAGAGAGGGTCCCCCATTTGCCAACATCTGTTGTAACCAGCAAAACATATTTTTACTGAAAACAAGTTAGTAACTGCTTTTCCTCATGAAACAACACAAACACAAGAAGAAACTACCAAAACAGACTGAGTTACTCTTTCAGAACAATGAACGTGCAAGCGAAGACATACTTCATGATGTCAGAAATATGGTTATCTCAACATCTGTCAAAAATACAGTTATGTCAACATTTGTCAAAAATACAGTTATGTCAACATTTGTCAAAAATACAGTTATCTCAACATCTGTCAAAAATACAGTTATGTCAACATTTGTCAAAAATACAGTTATCTCAACATCTGTCAAAAAACATTTGTCAACATTTGTCAAAAATACAGTTATATCAATATTTGTCAAAAATAGTTATTTCAACATTTGTCAAAAATAGTTATTTCAACCCTTGACAAAAATAGTTATTTCAAACTTTGTTAAAAATAGTTATTTCAACCTGTCCAAAATACAGTTATTTCAACCATTGTCAAAAATAGTTATTTCAACATTTATTAAAAATAAAGTTATTTCAACCCTTGTCAAAAATAGTTATTTCAACCTTTATCCAAAATACAGTTATTTCAACATTTGTCAAAAATACAGTTATTTCAACCAGTGTCAAAAACAGTTATTTTAACCTTTATTAAAAATAGTTATTTTAACCTTTGTTAAAAATACTTATTTCAACCTTTGTCAAAAATAGTTATTTCAGCATTTGTCAAAAATACAGTTATTTCAACCATTGTCAACAATAGTTATTTCAAACTTTGTTAAAAATAGTTATTTCAACCTGTCCAAAATACAGTTATTTCAACCATTGTCAAAAATAGTTATTTCAACATTTATTAAAAATAAAGTTATTTCAACCCTTGTCAAAAATAGTTATTTCAACCTTTATCCAAAATACAGTTATTTCAACATTTGTCAAAAATACAGTTATTTCAACCAGTGTCAAAAACAGTTATTTTAACCTTTATTAAAAATAGTTATTTTAACCTTTGTTAAAAATACTTATTTCAACCTTTGTCAAAAATAGTTATTTCAGCATTTGTCAAAAATACAGTTATTTCAACCATTGTCAAAAATAGTTATTTCAACATTTATTAAAAATACAGTTATTTGAACCTGTGTCAAAAATAGTTATTTCAACATTTGGTGAGAGTGGTAATCCGCAGCTGCTACACAAGTTAGTCCTGCTAAATAGTAGTAAGGGATTTTTCAAATGCACCCACAGAACAGCACATACCACAGCATGTCATAGGAAACTGGTTGGATGGATAATTCTACAACACACAGCACCTCCAGTGACCTGTCTACAATGGACAGGCAGAATGAAGTTCTACAACACAGAGCACCTCCAGTGACCTGTCTACAATGGACAGGCAGAATGAAGTTCTACAACACACAGCACCTCTGGGGACCTGTCTACAATGGACAGGCAGAATGAAGTTCTACAACACACAGCACCTCAGGTGACCTGTCGACAATGGACAGGCAGAATGAAGTTCTATAACACAGCACCTCAGGTGACCTGTCTACAATGGACAGGCAGAATGAAGTTCTACAAAACACAGCACCTCAGGTGACCTGTCTACAATGGACAGGCAGAATGAAGTTCTACAACACACAGCACCTCCAGTGACCTGTCTACAATGGACATACAGAATGGAAGTTCTACAACACAGAGCACCTCAGGTGACCTGTCTACAATGGACAGGCAGAATGAAGTTCTACAACACACAGCACCTCAGGTGACCTGTCGACAATGGACAGGCAGAATGAAGTTCTATAACACAGCACCTCAGGTGACCTGTCTACAATGGACAGGCAGAATGAAGTTCTACAACACACAGCACCTCAGGTGACCTGTCTACAATGGACAGGCAGAATGAAGTTCTATAACACAGCACCTCAGGTGACCTGTCTACAATGGACAGGCAGAATGAAGTTCGGTGGTAGGGCATTCAATGGAAATGAAATGTACTGCCCTGTCTGTAGTAATGTTCTTGCTGTATTTTTGGCATCTGTAGCCTGTGGTAGCAGCTGGTTTCTGCTCTATCTTTCTCTCGTTATCAATCAAAAGTTTGTTTAATGACACCACTAGGGCACAATAATTTGTTTTAATCCTTGGCTACTGGATGTGAAACATTTGTAATTTTTTATAAAAATCTTAGAGGAAACCCGCTACATTTTTTCATTAGGAGCAAGGGATCTTTTATATGCACTTTACCACAGACAGGACAGCACAAACTACAGCCTTGATATACCAGTCATGAGGCACTTACTGGAACAGGAAAAACCAGTTAGAGCATGGGTCCACCGACGTGGTTCGATCCTGTGATCTTAGCACCTCAGGTGAACACTCTACTGACTGAGCTAGACCCTACCCCATATCTATCAACTAAGTATCAAAACAACCATCTGTTAAGTCTACTATACATGAGAGCAATCAGCTCAGCAAAAAGTTACTGGAGACTTTTTGCTGAGCCGTTAGCTCATAACTATTTCACCTCACACAGTGAGCTCTGTGCTGAACTAGTTTGCTTACGACTGTCGCAATGACATCACTCTGATACAATTTTCATGTTTCTATTAGTCAGTTGGTGATTTCAGCTCAGCTGATGACTCACTTAGCCCGCACACAGTGAGATTTTTACCATGCTTGGCCAAAAATATCAAACATGATATCATAGATATTTTCCTCAAGCCCATGTGAGGCAAAAAACTCAGCAAAATTGCCCACACACATGAGCTATCAGCTGAGCAAAACGTCGCAAGTAACTTTTTACTCAGCTGATATCACCCATGTGCGGTAGGCTTTAGACAATAAACTAAACAGCCATACTTTAAATGTGCTGAAATGTCATAAAACTATTATTCTTTTGTTTTCTACCACTAAGCTATTTCCTACCACAGCAATTAACACAAAGTTTAAAAAACAAACATTTATGCTGTACCATTAGTAATAAAAAGAACGTCGTGATATACAGAAACATCTTTATCAATAGTTACCTCCAGTTTCATTCTGACCGGACAAATCCCGCTGTTCTCCATTGAAGAAATAAGCACCAGGTTGATTCGTGAATGCTGGCTCTACCCCAGGTCGCAACTTCTCATCAAAACTCTTTGACTGCAAAACAAAGTGCAATTTTAAAAACAGTTTATTCATAAGCTACATAAATCACTTAACTTATTATTGCTGGATAAGTAGATGTAACATGTATAAATTACTATATAATGTAACGACTATTAAACCAAACATTATTGTTTCATGTTACTTTATTTAAAATAATACTATTAATACATGTATTAACACATTTCCTGCCGTTGACGTGTATACATGTCAAGCGTCATCACAATGACGTCACTTAGCATTGTTTTCATTTAAAAAAGAATGCGGCAGGAAAAGGGTTAAAATGGATAACATTTAAAGATGATGTTAAGGAATGCAACAAGTCCAAATAGACAGACATAATATTACAAATTTCATGATCCTGATGAAACACTACATGTATATAAGCTTCTTGAAATAACAAAAATCATCTAAGACTGGGTACTCTTTCATGTTTGTTTAGCAGGTTAAACGACCCACTTAGAAGAATTTGCTATTAAAAACAAAACAAAATGACTGTTGTTGAACATTGTGTTAGTATGTTTCATAAATAAATAAAAAATTAAAATATAATACATATAATAATATTTATCATAAACATGACTTATATAGATAGAGATGTGTTTATGGACCACTAATGGCCATTTCTTGATGTCGTTTGTTAATCTGTCAGTGGGATTTTGATTTTATGTCAATTAAATCCATGGATCACTATAGTCCTGCTCCAGTACTGTTTAACACTGAACAATACAGTGGTTGGTATCTGTCAATTTCTTTTTACAATTCTTCATGATAAATTGAAACAGAAAGAACGTAACAGGCAAGATATTTACTTAGGTTGCACGTGTTTTGTTAACTAGGGCATCAACGTGACTGAAAACCATGAAATACATGTGTACTGATTGTTTACTGATTTACCAATTGATTAAAAACAAGTGTGCCATCCTAAGATAATGATAATTACAGTGAAACATGTTTAAACCGGACTCTGAACAAAACAGAATCCTGTCATCATGGGCAAATTTCATGGTCCTGAACTTTCTAAATTCTAAAACGCAACCTTTTAAACGATGGATCCTGACTAAATCAGATAAATATTAGGTCCCCAGCATGATCCGGTTTAAGCAGGTTTCACTGTATTATCAAATGATCATAATGTGAAAAAAAAGAAAGAAAATGCTTTGAACTACAAGTGATTCAGTCAGAAGAAAATGAGATGACATGTAACAAAACTTCAAAACTTTGTATTAGGAATTGCTGACAGTTCTCATTTTCAAAAATTATAAATTTTTCAACAAACATTTCAATTATTAAAATTATTATTAAAGTCTTACAAGTTTGATTGGCTTTTTTGGCCTGTGCATTGGAACACCTGTAAAGATAAATACATATTCTTTTATAAAGGTGTATTTAAACAAAAACATAAAACATATTTTCACAATGCCAAATTCTATCAAAATAAAGTAAATTATTTGCATATTTTTACTTCCTGTACATTTTTATAACTTACCAAATAAACAAATCTTTAGATTTTGGAAATGTTTATAAACGTATTAAGTTACATTGTAATCTGTTTGAACTTTGACACCAATAAAGTATAATTAAGTAGCCAGTCTTCTGTATGATAATCCCTTCTTATCCCAGCCCTCCCCAACAAATATAAATAGAAATATACAAGTGCTAACTCTAAACAAGGTAAGTGGCAAAAATAACCATTTACCATATTACCTAATAAATACACTGGCAAGAAAAAAAAATCATGTGGAATTTTAAAACTATTGTTCATGCAGACTTAAAATAAATCATAGTGTTGTTGAGTGTAATAACTCATTAAAGGCTCTAGCAACAATTGTGATTGCTGGTTGTCATGCTAACATGGTGTTTATCACTTTCATTGAGCTGCCAGGGCACAGGTATGTCAGGGTGCTGGTCACAGCACAACGAATGAAACAAACCATGTGGCAATTTCAAACGCACTCAACTATTTTCACTTGATGCTCTCCCCACCCCCCAAATAAGCACATATATGACTGTTAACAAATGAACCAATGGCTAATACTTCTAGAGAATTGCTACTAAATTTACTATTTTGAACAGATTTTACTTAAAACAGCTCATTTTTAATAAAAAAAAAGTAAAATGATTTGGCTTTATTAAAAAAAAAGGCTAAAATAAAACCTACAAAGTGCCCCAAAAATGTTTAAATATTTTTTTTAACTTTGCAACATTATACATTCAAATAACAAATAAAACAAAATATGAAACAGACTTACCTCCCCTTTGAACCTTAATCACAGTTTCCTCCCCTACCAGACACTCTTTTAACACATTAACAATTTCTGCATGAGACATGTCCCGCACCACTGTCCCGTTAATCTCCACCAACACATCTCCTTCCATCAGGTTCTTACACCGAGGTCGGTCCAGTATCTGCTTCACCCTCTGTCCGTACGGACTGTCGGCTATCGTAAATCCAAAGCCCATGGGGCCACGCACAATATTAATCACCAGACTCTCCGCCTTGCTGTTCATCATGTTCAACACATCGGGGGCATTATCCGAACCACCAAAATCTCCCGGCATACTGTTCTGACCGAAACTCAGGTTCTGATGCGCACTAGCCGACCGCGCCAAGTCTGGCAGGGACTTCATACTTCGTTGTGAAGTGTTGAGAGCTTCAGGGGGGATGCTGGACAGGGAGGGTGTGTTTGACGTGTTGGCGTCCTGCGGTACGGTCACGGCCACTGTGGTGACGATCTCCGTGTTGGGGTCATTGGGGTCAAACGGTAGGGTGTAGCCGCGACAGACGTCAAGGACAACCGTCTCTCCAGGAGGAATGTTCTGGAAGACCCCCACGACATCCTGGTGCGTGTAACCAAGCACACATTTGTTGTTGATGTACACTAGAACATCACCTGGGAAAAAAAATTAAAATCTTATTACCCAAAAGCATTGAAATATAGAATTGTTTTTTTGTACTACAAATCTGTGTTACACTTTCTACCCCATCTAGGCTTGAAAAAACAAAGAGCAGAGATTATATTGGTCCATTTAATGGCACGCAGACTTCTTCTCATTCTTCTGTTTCTATATTAGGGCTGGTTCAGTGTGCAGGGTGGTTCTCTAATCTGCTTCAGTTTGTTTTCTGTGTTTATTTGGTGGCCATATATATGGCCTCAACTAATGAGAGCTAGTTATATACAGTAGGTCGTTGTTGTTGTTTTTGGGGGGAGCCCATGGAAGGTCACCACACCTATCCTAAACTTTGCTGTGCTAAGCATTGGTTATATCTGTTATATGTAATCAATTGTGGAACAACCCTGTGAGTTTTACAACCTTCTGAAAACTTGGAACCAGATGGCTACCTTCTAAAACTGATGTGGACCATTTTTTTTATATACATTTGTTTATATTTTATTTACTCTCAAAACCAAAGAAACAATGAATCAATCTATGCACAAAGGTGTTCAAATGTTAGACTTGATATTAATACAATAATTAGCATCAAAGGAGCATTATCTGAAACAAGGGAGGAAACTCTTCTTTTTTTAAAACAATTTAAAAGCAGTTAATTTTAATAATGAATTATTGTGAACAATCTAGAACTGGATTCTACATATTACATCAAAGGTTTGTTAAATAAAACATGAACATTATCATTTTAGCTTTACATAATATACATGTACATGCCCATATATAAAATGAATGTTTTATTAACAATATACAGAATATATCTTAATGTTACAATACAAAACACTGCCATTCCCAGAAAGAAAAAAAACATTCAGTATTATACAATACCACCAAATTCATGTCTATATCACAACCACATAACATTACAAGATGTAGCTTATCAAATATATATTCCAAGGATATCCACACAAAAAACCCATCAGTATCGTCTGTATCTACACAATGGAAACATATCGAGATGACAGTTCTACCTGTACGAGCACTCGACCATCATTTCAGTTTGCTGACCTCTCATCAAATATTGTGAGAGAAGAGAGCAGCATTTGAACAATAACAACTTGACAGGAAGCCTTCCATCTACCACAACCGGCTGGCTTAAGTCAACTTCACGTAATTGGGTTTATGTCCATTTGCTGGCTGTGCGTATTAAAACAGGGCGGTTAGGAGAATCCAATCAGAGCTGTATTTATTCCGCAGGTAAATAAGTAAAAACCCTAAATCTCAAAACCTTGCAGGTTTATGCCATTGTTAAGAATATTTGGATTGTTGTAATCTTACATAGTGAGTTGGCTATTGCACATTTTAGTTAATTTTATTAAACATTTATTATTTGCTGACTTTAAAAAAAAAAAAATCTTGAAAAATCCTAAAAACATGGCCCAGAATCTGACATTTAAAAATAACTGTCCTGAGTTTTCTGCCATTGTAAGATGTTTCCAACTAAGCGATCCTTTTTGATGACTAAAATTACATCTTAAAGATATTGTCCTGCTTATTGGACAACGTGTTTATTGTCATCCTATAATAGCCTAAAACAAATTTAATCTTCCAATAAATTTGAATGTACTATATATATATAATGATTATTATTATATATTATTATATATTATTATATATACATATTATGAAGTAAAATGAAAAATCACTGCTGCAAACACATTGGATATACACACTGGTATTCTAATCAAGAAAATCAAGTCCGAAACATTTTACTGTAGAGCTCTGCAAACTCAGAACTGTCCCTTTAATATATTAACTCAATCTCATTCATTTAGCATTATTTCAAAAACATTTAATTTTTCTAGGAATGTGTTTCAAACACATTTCTCACTGTTTATTAAGAATAAACTCTTGAGATTTAATAAGGAATTCACTGTACTGCAAACAGGTAGTATATTTTAATTAATTTTTATAATAAAACTAAGTTATAAATTCATTCTTGAATCTAAATCATAATGTTTTTAAAAGGCAGGTCTTAAGGAATACTAACACAACAACATATAAATAAGAAAAGCCCATAAACTTAGTGCCCCAAACCAATGATTGATTTACACTACCATATTTAAATTGTTCTATTTACGAACCGTCTTTTTTAAAATACTCACCCAAAGTAAACCTAGGAATACATAAACAGCAAGTGATGTGTTGGACATTTTGAACACAGCCTTCATCCACCACAGATTTCACAAGTCTCATTAACAGTAATGTTATGATGAACAAAATATGACTTAACTATCTCTCTGTTCAATAACGTTACCATGACTACATGACTGTTCAAGATTATCACTGCCAATAAACACATAAGTAGTCTATCTATGGATAATTGAACAACATGAGTTGTGAAATGTGAGAAGTACCCGAGTAAAGTCAGTAGGGATTTGGTAATGATCTTATTACTTTACTGTGACAACAGTTATAACATACTACAATGAACTTCAGTGAATTTGTCAATCGAGATTTAAAGGGACATACCCTAGTTTTTAAGGCATATTTTTCACTATTAAAGCCATTTATGATAACTGAAATCAAACATTACTTGTATTTTATTGTTTAGATAATCTATTTCCGTACAACCAAGGTGTTTCTGGTCATCCTGGTGTTTCTACGGTAATACCACAAAATGTATTTTTCATATTTTTTAAAACGCATGTGCGTCTAAGAAATAACAGTTATGGAGTCAAGTTTTAGTCTATTTTTAACGATATTTCACCGTTTCAACGTCACACTCTTGTTTTACTCTCTTGTAACGTTATCCAAATGTGTTACAGGTTTGTAACTTAACCAAACTTAGTGTCGTCCATTTTTACGGGTTGAAACTAGGATCTGCGCCTTAAGTAGGTTTATCTAATATATTGCTAATAAACCTAGTTAATTCTCCGCTTGTTTGTTTTGTTTAATGACACCACTAGAGCACATTGATTTGTTAATCATTGGATATTTGATGTGCAAAATTTGGTCTCTTAGAGATGAAACCCACTACATTTTTCCATTAGTAGCACAGGATCTTTTATATGCACCATCCTACAGACAGGACAGCACATACCATGGCCAGTCATGGTGATATTAAAGACAATGGCATGTGTTGTCCTGATCATGGTAAAATGCATAACACCCACAAATGACAAATGTACAGCTCTTTATAACAATAATTGTTAAAACCTCATTTGCAATGGCAGAACCAACAATGTCTGGAAATTTAAGATATACTAATATTAATAAAAATCAAAAAGGGTTTGGGATGGGTTGGAGGAGGGACAGCCCATGCTGGCATGTGCAAGAAAGCACCAGCAGCTTGACTATTGTCGGTAGCGGGTGAGGGCAATATCAGGGTGAGTGTAACTTTATACTCGAAGTAATAATAAAGGAAACTGTCAACTTGATATATGTGTTGAAACTTGCAGGTTAATTTTCTTCCAGTTATTTGCCATTATTGTATGTAAATGTATCTTTGAGTACTTCACTTCCAAACTGTCTACCTACTTACGGTTGAGATTGCACTTTAAAACTAAAGACAATTACAATTTTAGTTAACTGTTCAGTATGTTTAGTATCATTTATTCAACTTTATGTACTTCATGTTACTGATTTTTAGAACAACTGTATGTATGGTACGGTAATGATTATAGTCTCCCTGGAACCTTAATATTATCACATGATTCTCTGAGGCAATAAAGATTTTAAAAACAAAAAATGTTTTTTTCAAATTAACTGAATTATAACCAAATTAAAACTACAATATAATCATTCAGTGCTTTACACAAAACATGTTACTTTCTAATTAGCTAATCAGAGCTCACCCTGTCCATTGCCAAAGTAGCCAATTGCTAATTTTTATACAAAGTGGCTACACCATTTACTACTTGGCTAATAAAATATTCATGAAATTAACCATATTTTAAAACATTTCAAGGAAATACTTATATATCTAAAAAACTGGCTTAACCTAAATATGTTCCAGTGTGAGCCCTGGCAAATAACAAAAATTAATGAAATTAAAATTGAATTTACCTTGCAACTAATGGAAAGACACATACACGTGACACAATTCCTTGTAGTTGTAGTGATTTATATACATTTGTAGACAAACCAAACTCAGCTGGTAAGACGACATCTGAGACACTAATCAGTTTCCAGAGTTTGCACAATGTGAGGGGTTGATATGAGCTGTGGTAATTACACTGCACAGCGCCTGTATCACTAGTAGCCCACCCATTTACACGATCTGGTTACAGGGTAAAATAATGCACTTTGTTCACATTGTCATGTTTACTGGTCATTTAACCAGCACAACACTTCCAGGTACAAAAGATTAATTGCAGATCACATTTCAGTTTCTTGCTTACACAAAATTATTACAGCTATACTATATTTTAAAGACTTATTCCTAAATATAAGTATTGTAAAAGAAAAAGAAAGTAAAAACAAGCTGCATATATATTGTAAAAGGAGACTTTAATTAAGGCAAACATGGTCTGAATTGAAAGAAAGGGAATGTTTGTTTAACCTTGACCTCACCTTAATTAATCCTGGGAAATATGCGTATTAGACATCACACAGAGTATAATACAGAATGGGGCGGTATAACAAAAAACCCAAGTAACAACCCGCAGCAGATTTCTTCATCTTGTCTATCATTAACACGACTGAACAAACGAGTACAGTGGTAATTAAGAGACAATAATAATATAGATAATTGGTAATTAAGAGACAATAATAATATAGATAATTAGTCGGGATGGTCATTCAGGTTACCAGGTTACCATATGTCAAGAAAGTCACGAACGGTACGTCATTCTCCATGAAATCTTATTTAAACAAAATCTTAGCCCCCTATATTTTGATCAGTTGTGTGTTATTCAAATATAAGAAACACCAGTATCAGTACTATAACTATAAGAACTGATATGAATAACAAAATATCAAGGTCAGGTCAGGTCATAGGGCTTAACGTGCACATTCAGAGCAAGCCTGTCATGAGTGCAGGTGTCGGCTCATGCCGGCTCCTCCCTCCAGGGCCTGTGCTTATAAAACGTCCAGACTCAATCTCAAATGACGTCACAGGCATGCAATATGTTTGGCATTGCCATGATGTTACTGTCTCAGACTCATAGTCTCTAGACATTTTATAAGCACCAGGCCAAGACAGGAAAGGATCTGGGATGGGTGGGAGGAGGGACCGCCTGTGCTGGCAGGTGCAAGAAAGCACCAGCAGCTCGTCCAGGGTCGGTAGCCGGTGGGGGCAATATCAGGGTATGTGTGAAGGGACTTTATAGTAATAAGAAAGGAAACTGTCAACTTGATACAGAAGTTCGACACATAATTGTTGGTTCATTCAGATCTACTTTATTAAGGGTTCAACATGTGGAACATGGGGCACTTGATACAGAAGTTCGACACATAATTGTTGGTTCATTCAGATCTACTTTATTAAGGGTTCAACATGTGGTACATGGGACACTTGATACAGAAGTTCGACACATAATTGTTGGTTCATTCAGATCTACTTTATTAAGGGTTCAACATGTGGTACATGGGACACTTGATTTGGGGCTAGAACATAAACCTATTTTGACAACACAGGTTACTTCTATCAAAGACCTACCCATTCCAAACAGTGCCCCATTACAGGTACATCAAAGACCGTGGTATGTGCTGCCCTGTCTGGGAAAGTGCATATAAAACATCCCTTGCTGCTAATGGAACGCAGTGGGTTTCCTTTGAAGACTATGTGTAAAAATTACCCGTTTTTTTTTACATCTACTTAGTGATGATTAATAAATCAACGTGCTCTAGTAGTGTCATTAAACAAAATCAAATTTTATTTTAATCCTGTATAATGATGTGATTTTTCTATATTTTACGGTATGGCCCTATGTCCACGGTATGGCCCTATGTCCACACTTGAACATTTTGATGACTGCAATGTTACTGTCCACTCTTCTTGGTTTTTCTAAAACAAATGTCTGACTACGACCGCCTAAAGCCAGGTTTACTTCAAAAGCTAGTTTGACTATGAGTCTATCAAAACCTAAAAGCAGATTTACTTAAAAAATCAAGTTTAACTATGAGTCTATGAGAGCCTAAAACCAGATTTATTTCAAAAATTAAAGTTTGACTATTAGAACTAAAAAGCATCTATTTTAAAAAAATAAAGTTTGACCATGAGAATATAAAGTTTGTTTTGTTTAACAACACCACTAGTGCACATTGACTTATTAATCATTGGCTATTGGATGTCAAACAATTGGTAATTATGACAATTAGTCATCAGAGAAAACCTGCTACATTTTTACTAATGCAGCAAGGGATCTTTCCCACAGACAGGAAAGCACTTACTACAGCCTTTGACCAGTTGTGGTTGGAACGAGAAAAAACCTAATCAGTTGAATGGATCCTCCGAGGTGGTTCTATTCTACGCCGTAAGCATCTCAAGCGAGCACTCAACCAACTGAACCAACTCCCATCCCCAATGAGAATATACTCGACTGTACATACCTGTTTGTAGTTTGCTATCTTTGTAAGTGGGGAAAACATAAAACCAATTTTATTTAAAACACTAAAGTTTGACCATGAGAATATACACAGTGGTTGATTTTTGACTCGACTGTACGTACCTGTCTGTAATTTGCCGTCCTTGTAGGCGGGGCCGTTGGGAACGACATTCTTAATCTGCAGGAACTCTTCATCTACGTTGTCCCCGCCGATGATGGTGAAGCCAAACCCTCGCACGCTCTTTATCAGCGATGTGCGGATGAAGCTGCCACACAGTTCCGCGGGATTCTTCGTGAAGAACGGCTTCTGAGAGCCTGGAACTAGAAACAATACACAACACTAAAGTCAGGAACTAGAAACAATACACAACACTAAAGTCAGGAAGTAGAAACAATACACAACACTAAAGTCAGGAAGTAGAAACAATACACAACACTAAAGTCAGGAAGTAGAAACAATACACAACACTAAAGTCAGGAACTAGAAACAATACACAACACAAAAGTCAGGAAGTAGAAACAATACACAACACTAAAGTCTGGAACTAGAAACAATACACAACACTAAAGTCAGGAAGTAGAAACAATACACAACACTAAAGTGAGGAACTAGAATCAATACACAACACTAAAGTCAGGAACTAGAAACAATACACAACACTAAAGTCAGGAACTAGAAACAATACACAACACTAAAGTCAGGAACTAGAAACAATACACAACACTAAAGTCAGGAACTATTAAAAATGGTTTTTAACTTGGACCAACAAACAATAAAATAAAAAACCGTGAACAATAAAACAGGAATATTCCAAACACTAAAATACATGGGCTGAACTAAAAAAAATGTGGTTTTTTTAAACACATCTCTTTAAGTATTGTTCATATATGTAGTTACATGCCTGTAAGTGAAAAACAGGCTGTGTAAATTAAGCCATATATGTAGTTACATGCCTGTAAGTGAAAAACAGGCTGTGTAAATTAAGCCCCAAATGTTTAACCCATAACCAATTCAAGTGTTATTGATGTAAAAAGTATAGTTTGTAAGGAACAGAACTAAATGTTAAAACTGAATGCACAGCTAATAGGAAATTTCACACTGTTGGGAAATCAGATCTACTGGTTTGTTGAGGCATGACACAATCAATGAGTTTACTGCAAGAGGATTAATTCTGCAACTGGTGTCAGGAAGCAGTTGGAATTTCACTGTTGATCAACTGTTATAATCAATTAACATTTCGTTATACAATTAGTTACAATATACATCAACTTACGATGGATTTGAACCATGTTTTCTAGAAGAGAACCTACAAATTTTGTTAATGTTCTGCTGACAGAATCACCAATACAACATCTTGGGGATTTGTTTTTTTTATGTATGCATGAAAATAAAACCAAACTACAATAGATTTCACCTAATATTTTATGTTTCATCATCTGTACTACAAGGATAATTACAGCCATCAGTTTCCATGACAGTCAATTATGTATTTCATAACTGATAATTATTTCACTAGAACCCAACCAATCAATTTTCAATTACATCTGATCAGTCTACACCAGACTCACCAGAATCTTGTCAAAATTGGCCAAGTTTCAGGATCCAAAATTTTCTAAATTCTAAAATGCGACTCTTTAAACACTGGATCCTGTCTAAATATTAAGTCCCCCGACATGATCCGGTTTAAACAGGTTTCACTGTGTGTGATTAGCAAATACATGTATACAGAATTGGTAAATACCCACATATACATATTTATAACAATTATGGTACTTACATGCTGTTAAAATCAGGGAAACACGTTTTTGAATCACCTTATTAGGCAATTATTCACACCACCTAACCAACAAGGTCGTCAATGGATCACAAGATGTTTAATTTTCAAATTCCTTGTAATGAATAGACAGTCAGCCAGGTTTTAAAATTGAAATGGGTCTTGAAGAGACTAGTTTCCAAAGGTTTACGACTGTTTAATTTAAGTCAGAAAGTTAACATCTGCCAGGCACTGACTCCAGGAATACAATGGGTGGGTTGACAGAGGCAGAACAATACTACCTGCAGGACAATACAAGACAATCACGACAGCGTCTTGTTTGCCTCAACAGAGATCTGACCATCCCTGGCCATAGTGGCCTAAAGATGACCATGGCCAGTATTTGTCAGGTATGGGTACAGGTGAATTCAAGTGTCACCCATTACCATGACAATGGTAACAATCCAAAGCCGCTCAGTTCAGTGGAATTTTACATTGTAAAGCCAAGAAGTTGAAATTGTCACATACCAAGTGGTTTGGATTGAATAGAAACAATTTGTGATTTTGTCACCCAGGCTTCACATCGCTTAGCATGTGAATGTTGTAATTGCATGTGGTGTTATATGAACATAGCAGCCTAGTGTAACTTATTATCACCTGGCTGTAAATATACCTAATTTTGTAATGAAATATACTGAATGAAAAAAAAAGAAGCAAAATTTAATAGTTTACTTTATTCTAAACTTAGTCAGTTTGAATGTGATTAGTTTTTGTGTCTTGTTGGCGTTTTGACAGTCCACATGTATGTGGGCCTACTGAATAAACTGTATCATGATAAAATATATATACAATAAAACCTAACTTGGATCATGCTGGAGGCCTAACATTTATCTCATTTAGACACGATCCGGTGTTTAGAGAGTCACATTTTAGAATGTAGAAAATTTAACACCTAGAGACTTTGTCAGTTACGACAGGATTCTGGTTAGTTCAGGGTCCGGTTTAGACAGGTTTCACTGTATTAAAATATTCATGTTTCTTTTGTTGTTCAGTATATATACAAGTGAGATATAATATACAGTGAAACTCCTCTAAACCAGACACCCTCTGGGGTAAGTCAAATGTCCAGTTTCAAGAGGTATCCAGTTTAGAGAGGTTAAGTTCGGTACAGATTTTAAAAAAGGGACTGTGAAATATGTCTGGTTTTGGGGAATTCCGGTTTACAGAGGGTGCCGTTATAAGAGGTTTCACTGTATGAGTAATCAGCTGTGAATAACCATCTATTCCTATTTAACTCACTATGCAGGTGACTGGGGGTGGGGTTTCACTGTACGAGTAATCAGCTGTGAATAACCATCTATTCCTATTTAACTCACTATGCAGGTGACTGGGGGTGGGGTTTCACTGTACGAGTAATCAGCTGTGAATAACCATCTATTCCTATTTAACTCACTATGCAGGTGACTGGGGGTGGGGTTTCACTGTACGAGTAATCAGCTGTGAATAACCATCTATTCCTATTTAACTCACTATGCAGGTGACTGGGGTGGGGTGGGGTTTCACTGTACGAGTAATCAGCTGTGAATAATCATCTATTCCTATTTAATTCACTATGCAGGTGACTGGGGGTGGGGTTTCACTGTACGAGTAATCAGCTGTGAATAACCATCTATTCCTATTTAACTCACTATGCAGGTGACTGGGGGTGGGGGTTTTGTTGTTTGATGCAAGATTTATACTGCCATTTGCTAAATCTTTTAAAGTGAATAAAAAAAGAATTTATGCAAAAGTTAATTTAAGAATTGGAATGTTTAACAAGTCTTCAATTTGTTCCATGTTCTTTGGCAGAGTAAATCTGAATTAGATTACACCGTTTCAAAGAAATCATCTGATGTCTGGAATACTCCTCCTACCTTTAGCAACAGTAATCAAAGAGAAATTTATTACAGAATGGTCTTGGAATAAAACCAAAAGTATAACCTTTAAAAAACAGGTAAACAAACACTTTACAAGGCTCACCACATCTGTACATAAATCACCCAACTACTAACTAAAACAGATAATATTTTACTTTTTTTTTAAATCAGACAGCTAAAACCAAGTTTAATTTTACTAGTCAAATATTACATCAACTTCAGTCCTTTCAACCTCTACAATCTTTTAAATTCAGATGTCTATAGTAAATAAATTTGTATATGACTCAATTTCAAAATTTCCAACCACTAATATTTTTTATTTTTTATTTTTTTTTTTTTATTTAAGCAGCTAACAATATATTTTGCTAATGAAATAAGGCACCAGATTTACTTTTTAATAATTTTTTAAGAAAATACAATTTAAACAAAAACAAAAAAAACTTTTGAAGCAACACTAACTTTTACTTACATGTGTATAAGAAATAATTTTAAACTCACCTTTCCTTTAAGAGTCATAAAAAATATTACAATTTTAAGTCTGACAAACTCAGCATATAGTATTTAACATCCTGTCATATGTGCCAGTCTTTCATTTCACTGGTCTCAGTATCCAAATATTGTATCCAATTGCAAAACACATTAGAACCGTTAAATTACATAGAGAAAGCCAAGCATAATATTGACATTACTGGTGCACTGGATAAACACACAGCACATTAATTAATGACACACTAGCTGACCTATATTAGCCTGTATGTGTTTGTTCTGAGGTTGCTTTATGCATTACTGTAATTCCTTGTTCTCTTTGACATGGTAATTATCTGTTGTGTTAACAATAGTTTTCCTGGAAGTCTTTCTCACTGATAATCCGTACATTATGTGTAATACGGTATTGCAGCTGAATGCAGGTATAAGCCAAAACACAAATATCAGGATTTGAAGGTCACAATTCACCGTTATCACCCTGTAGTAAGCTATCATTATTAATTTTCTAGTTATTTATTTATTCACTTATTTATTTACTTATTTACTTATTTATTTATTTATCTATCTATTTACTTATTTATTTTATTTATTCACTTATTTATTTATTTAAATATGTTTGCCACTTTCCATCAATAGAGTAAGAACTTATTTACCAAGAAAACTGGATGCCATAAAATAAAACATTTATACATAAATCACAAAGATAAAATAATGTCACATACATGCATGGGATTCCCTAATTTGTTTTTTAATTAAAAATAAATTGTGGTAAATCTGTCTATTAAACAAATGTGCCAATACTGGTAGTTCCAACTGGCCAGGTAATGACTGATAAATTATTCTGGCTGTAATTAACTTTACTACTTTAACTACTACTTTCAAATGCATAAAAAAGTTTCATTTACTGGACCTTAATTATATCGTTAAAATTATTTCAAAGGGGACGGACATAAAGATCATTTGACTTGGCAGCTAATTTAATACCCAATGCATCACCATAGAGAAATGAAGATATTCACTTAACCTAACGACTACCATATTCCATCTATCACAATGAATTCTACCCTCTAAAAGAGAGCACCTTGGCTGGAGAAGATCAAGGTGTAAGCTGCTGGGTGATGTGGTCAGCAGATGTGAACTATCTGAATGCCCGCTAGCAGCCACTCTGAGAGAAGCCACCAATTATATACTTGAGACAAGAGGATTCAATCGCAAACTTCCACAGAGTCAGCCTGTCATGCATTACTTGTGTTTTCATTTCACTCTCATCTGCTGGGTGTAAATTCCTCAAGGTATAACAAAAACTGGGTTAAGGATGGGCTTAGAGAAGTTATCACCTACACAATATATGACTGTTGAAATGAATTCTCGATAGGTTCTCTTGTGCCAAATCAATTCCCCTTGTCAATAATGTTAACATCTTCTTATAAAACTGATATAAATACATATCAACACCCACAGCCAGTCTATAAATAAAAATTGTGGCACCTCACATTTAATCAATCTGCAAAAAAAATGGGAAGGGGGAGGGGTAACATGGCATTTAAGAAATTTAATTAATGTTTTTATTAGCACCCTATTTAAAAAATACTACAGTTGCAAATAAAAATAATAAAATTAAATACATAAAAAATTTAATTAAATAAATAATAAATATTAAATAAATAATAAAATTAAGAAATATAATAAAATTGTATGCAATTATTTTTCAGTCTGATTTTTTTTCAAGGAAACTGGACTGGTGTTTTAGTTTGGCAAGCTAATGGAAATCCCTGGGAAAACTCACGTGTACAAACAAGTTGATTTAGTGAGTGGCCTTTACATGCAGGTTTAGCTGTATGTTAACGTTTTCCTTGCCGACTGTCTGCCGGTTCATGTCTGAATCGCTCTGTGAATGCTTGTTAGATTAGCTGTATGTTAATACGTTTCCTTACCGACTGTCTGCCCGTTCATGTCTGAATCGCTCTGTGAAAGCTTGTTAGATTAGCTGTATGTTAATGTGTTTCCTTACCGACTGTCTGTCCCTTCATGTCTGAATCGCTCTGTGAACGCTTGTTAGATTAGCTGTATGTTAATGTGTTTTCCTTACCGACTGTCTGTCTGTTCATGTCTGAATCGCTCTGTGAACGCTTGTTAGATTAGCTGTTATGTTAATGCGTTTCCTTACCGACTGTCTGCCCGTTCATGTCTGAATCGCTCTGTGAACGCTTGTTAGATTAGCTGTATGTTAATGTGTTTTCCTTACCGACTGTCTGCCCATTCATGTCTGAATCGCTTTGATAACGCTTGTTAGATTAGCTGTATGTTAATATGTTTTCCTTACCGACTGTCTGCCCGTTCATATCTGAATCGCTCTGTGAACGCTTGTTAGATTCCACTGCTTTCTTGAACCGCGGAAGTGTACTTGTCCCATTGGTGTCTTCTGGAAAACAACATAAAAACATATCAAACTAAATAAACTCATTCCATATACGGGGCGAGACGTAGTCCAGTGGTAAAGTGTTCGCTTGATGCGCGGTCGGTCTAGGATTGATCCCTGACGGTGGGCCCACTGGGCTATTTCTCGTTCCAGCCAGTGCACCATGACTGGTATATCAAAGGTGGTAGTATGTGTTATATTGTCAGTGGGATGGTGCATACAAAAGATTCCTTGCTGCTAATCGAAAAAGAGTAGCCCATGAAGTGGCAACAGCGGGTTTCCTCTCTCAATATATGTGTGGTCAATAACCATATGTTTGACGTCATATAACCGTAAATAAAATGGGTTGAATGTGTCCAGTTACCTCTATTATCCAATAATCTACATTTATATTAATTAAGATTATATTTCTTTGAAAATCTAAACATGAAGGAGTTATAGTTTTTTTTACACCAGTATTATCGTTATAACTGATATGATACTAGATATTTGGTATATTACCTTTCTTGGCTAGAGCCACAGGATTTTCATACTGTGTCCGTCTGTTGACGTGACTGTAAAAATACATATATACATAAATTAATAATATAACACATTAAATGACTGTAATAAATTAATTTTAGTGATGAAACATTTTAAAAACATATTTCTATAATTGTTTGCAAATAATAACTAATAAATAAATAAATCTCCCTCCTTCTCACACACACTTACAGTACACACACCAATACACCCCCCCCCCCCCAACAAAGACATGTACAGTATACAAGGTATGTTATACAACAAATAATATTATTTCCTAATGTGCATATATTTATATATTTGAATGACATACTGTTCTTAAAAAGTAAATTATAAACTACCTGTAACTTCCTTAACTAGACTTCTTGAAGTGTGATTAATGAGGAAGTTGTCTTAACATGAGTATGAGTGTATGATACCGGGACGTGTATGTCATAAATCACAAGTGATTAGGCCTACAGATGCACATCACTGACAGAAGCATAGGTCACATTACACTCACAACTGTACTCTCAAAGACATCCACACAGGCAATTCAAGGAACACACTCGACATGGTCTTTATTGGCAGGTGGCCTTTATATTAAGACAATATTAAAAGAAGCTTGTATCAAGATGGTACACATCATTAATGTTATATATAGATAAGTAATTATTATAGCATAATGCTTTTTACAGCACGGTTGGCTATGTATATATATTCAACATAAATATTTATAGTCATAACTAGCTGAGAGCATGAAGGCATTTTCTTCCACTGCTCAAAATACGAAAAAGAACAATTATTGAAAACCAATCATATAAGTCGTGCCTGCAGATACCAATATTTATCTATGTTTATATCCCTTATCGCATGAAGTGTACTGGTTATGTACTTATTGACTGATTTTATAAAAAATCTCATTTATCCTCTCTAGTACTAGTAATAATTAAAAGAGAAGATAATGAAATGGGAATATAAATGAGGTTCACACGAAAACTACATGTGAATTAACCATATGTTTCATGTGTACTAATAATATACTGCATGTGTATAAATAAATATATTACACATGTATTAATATACTATACGTATTATTAAATTACTACATGTCTTTTAATAAATATATTATTACAGCTTCAATAATAGTTTTAAATCATCAAACCGTGTCTATATTCATGTGTAATAATAATAATAATGTGATGAGTGATACAGATATACTTACTCAATATAGTATGTTCCATAATGTGGGTCCTCCACTTTCTCCCAGCCAAATGGCAGTTCTACAATATAAAAATAATAAAGTTAAAGCTTGTTTTGTTTAACAACACAACTAGAGCACATTATTTATTAATCATCAGCTATTGGATGTCAAACATTTCATAATTCTGACATATAGTCTAACAGAGGAAATCAGCTACATTTTTCCACAAGTAGCAAGGGATCTTTTACATGCACCATCCCACAGACAGGATAGCACCTACCAGAGCCATGGTATACTGGCTGGAATGAGAAATAGTCCAATGGGCACACCGACAAGAATCGATAGCAGACAGACTGTACATCAAGCAATCGCTTTACCACTGGGCTACATTCCACCCCGCAGATTAATAAATTATTAACAATGATACTAAGTCACAAGGAGCTACATTAACAAGGATACTAAGTCACAAGGAGCTACATTAACAATGATACTAAGTCACAAGGAGCTATATTTCGATCAACTAAGTCAAATCAACCAATTAGCTCCATTTTCAATTTTAATGAATCATTCTAAATTATGCGTTAAAATTACCTTCAAGAAATTACGAAACATTTTCTATTTGGCTTTAATCCAATGGGACATTTGCAACAGCAATAGTGCTCATCAAAACCAACCCTCGCCCATTACCGACCCTGGTCGGGCTGCTTGTGCTCCCTTGAACATGCCAGCATGGGCGACCCCCTCTCCCACCCACCCCAAACCTTTTTCTGTCCTGGACGGAGGAGTCGGCAAAAGTCACACCGGTGTATGCTACTACAGCTTTTTCTGAATGTGCTCGTTAAAACCTATGACCTGACCTGACCTAACTAACTCACATTGGCATCAGAAGGGCTCCAGGCTCTGGGTACTGAAGATAATGCACTGGCATTAACAATCTAATTAATAAATAGCTAAAGAGAGAGGAAACCACCATGCTGTGGGTTACTCTTTTCAATTAGTAGCTAGAGATCTTTTATATTGCTTGGGTAGTGGAAACAAACTATATTTTATGTTACGCACAATAAAAAAAATAGTTTTGCTGAGCCGATTGTTTAAAACACAATTGTTGAGTATTAAACAGGCTATTAAACTCTACCATTTTACATCAACTTTATATCCCTTGTGAAATAATTATTATTCGCTATTTAAACTTGTGATAAATGAAAATTATTTCACTTGGGGCATAAACTTAATATGGAATGAAAGCTCTTTTAATACGCTATAATTATTAACCATAAAACACTGGCTGGAATATATGTAGGTAATGCCAGTACAGGTAACAATCGTACAGATAAACAACAACTAGAAGACGTGTGCAGGAAAAGGCCCAATCAGACTCCTAATGTCCACACTTTTCAGTACAATTTTACAAGCTAAACATCAATGTACACATTGATTTATTAATCATTGGCTATTGGATGTCAGACATAGTTTACATTTTTTCATTAGTAGATATGGATATTTTATATGCACCATCCCAGACAGGATAGCACATACCACGGCATTTGACATACCAGTTGTGGTACACTGGCTGGAACGAGATATAACCCAATGGACCCGTCGACAAGGATCGATCCTAGACTGACTGGACATCAGGCAAATACTTTACCACTGAGCTACGCCCACCTGTATGTATGCACAATGCCTGTACCTAGTCTATAGTGATTATAATAAATGATCATATGCATCATGGGTTCCAGCATGCTATCAGGGATACTCAACTCAATTGCCATGTTAATGTGTTAGTGTAAAAAGGAAATCTGTTGACAGTACATAATCTACTTGTACCAATTAGCAGCAAGAAGTCTTTTATTCTTGCCCACAGGACAGGGTTATACAGCTTTTGCACGGTGCTAGATAAATCTATCTGACCCTAGGGCTAGACGATTTCTACATACGCATGATGTCATAACTCATGTTTTTCGACGATTGACATCACAACTCATGGTTTTCAAAATTCTGTTTGCCATTTTATGTTGTATCATTGTTTTAAAAATACGTAAACAAATTAATAGTTTCAACTTTATATTTATTGTTAAGCTGTTGCATTTTTATGTCATTGCATGAGTTGGACTATATTTTTCAGTGTATGATTAAATGAGTTTCATTGTTTGTAGGTGAAATGTTTACGAATCGTTCAACAATAAACCGTACGTAGCTTACAAAATTAATGTTTTGTTACTGTAATTAAATGGGCAAGAAAAAGAACCAATCACCATTGTGAGATATAGATAACACAATTTTGTAAAAACATTTTGTCCCTCGGGTTGCAATTGCCTTATCTATACCTCACAACGGTGATTGATTCTATTAATACGTACTTTCACTCAAGTATCACGGGTACAAGACATGCTGATATCTACAGAACTTAGTGCTCCCAGATTGTCACCTATCTAGGTACAAACTGATCACAATCATGATAGTAAATATCAGTCTTTAATGTTTAAACTAAAGTACTAATCAAAATTATACCCAGGTGATTTTTCAATATTATATATTAGTTATGAAAATCCCTGGAATAAAAACCATAACAATGTGTCAGTATTATCATGACCTGTTATGGTATTCAAACAACCGGTAGAAAAAAATGACAATAAATGAAATGTTATAGATAGAAATATGAGATTTATTTACAATTTTACTGCAAAACATATGTAATATGAAACAGACTATAACAGTTTGATATTGAACATACCTGAGACCACCTCTCTGTTTAGCTTAGTACTTGTGATTTCACCTGTCAAGTGTAATCAACATAAACCTGGGTGTTATAGTCTGTTATAGTCTACATATGTTTTACAGTAAAATTGTAAATACATCTCATATTTCTATCTATAACATGTCATTTATTGTAATTTTTTCTACCAGTTGTTTGAATACCATAACAGGTCATGATAATACTGACACATTTTTATGGTTTTTATTCCAGGGATTTTCATAATTAATATATAAGATTGAAAAATCACCTGGGTATAATTTTGATTAGTACTTTAGTCTATAAACTAGTTTTCAATGTGGTTATAGCAAAGGCACACACCCCAATCCCCCCCCCCCCCCCCCCCCCCCCCCCCCGTTTAATGTGGTTACAACCTAAACTGATTTAAAGGGACAGACACTAAGTTTAGTTAATCTACAAACCTGTAACACATTTGGATAAAGTTACAATTGAGTGAAACAAGAGTCTGTGACTTTGAAATGGTGAAATACCCTCTAAAAATAGACTAAAACTTGACTCCATAACTGTTACTTCTCAGACGCACGTGCGTTTTTAAAATATGAGAAATGTATTTTGTGATATTAAAAATATCCAGATGGCCAAAAACGCTTTGAATGCATGAAAATTGGTAATCTAAACAATAAAATCAAAGTAAAGTATGATATGAGTTATCATAAATGGCTCTAATAGTAAAAAATATGCCTTAGTGTTTAAAAACTAGGGTATGTCCCTTTAATGTTATTACAGGAAAAAATATATTTTAATATTATCAAAGGGAAATCAGTGTTCAGTGTGGTTACATAAAACATCAATGTTTAACGTGGTTACACCACAACTCGATGTTTAACGTGGTTACACCACAACTCGATGTTTAACGTGGTTACACCACAACTCGATGTTTAACGTGGTTACACCACAACTCGATGTTTAACGTGGTTACACCACAACTCGATGTTTAACGTGGTTACACCACAACTCAATGTTTAATGTGGTTACAGTCAAAATCAGTGTTTGGTGTGGTTACACCACAACTCAATGTTTAATGTGGTTACAGTCAAAATCAGTGTTTGGTGTGGTTACACCACAACTCAATGTTTAATGTGGTTACAGCCAAAATCAGTGTTTGGTGTGGTTACACCACAACTCAATGTTTAATGTGGTTACAGCCAAAATCAGTGTTTGGTGTGGTTACACCACAAATCAATGTTTAATATGGTTACAGCCAAAATCAATGTTTAATGTGGTTACAGCCAAAATCAATGTTTAATGTGGTTACACCACAACTCAATGTTTAATGTGGTTACACCACAACTCAATGTTTAATGTGGTTACAGCCAAAATCAGTGTTTGGTGTGGTTACACCACAACTCAATGTTTAATATGGTTACAGCCAAAATCAGTGTTTAGTGTGGCTACAAAAAACTTAATGTTCAATGTGGTTACAGAAAACGTTCAGCATGGTTACCATTAAAAGTGGTGTTCATTGCAGTACAGCTCATAAACTATTGCAGCTCATGATAAATGTTCTTCTAACAAAACCATACTGCTGATGATAAAAGTGTTATTTCCACAAAACCCAATGATACTATGTAAACTAAATGGATAAGAAAGGTAAATATTTTCACAACTGACTGCCACCACTGACTCCTGAAACGAGACCAAGCCAACCGACTGGTCCCTGTGGAGTCCTGTGATGGCTATCATGCTGGTTGCAGTGGCTCCTTCTGATACCATCAGCATCTTTCTGATACAATCAGCATCAAGTGGCCTATCAGCAGCATCAGCAGCAGGTGGACACATACTCCATGGAGTCTGGCCAGCCAAGACAGAATCATCACATCCCTAAAGGTAGCACTAAACCAAATAACTTCCGGCTGGGTGTTTGATATTCAAAAAATAGACACACATCATAATACATAGATTTCTCGCTCTAGCCAGTGCACCATGACTGGTACATCAAAGGCAATGGTATGTTTTATCCTGTCTATGGGATGGTGTATATAAAAGATCCCTTGCTGCTTCTAATCAAAAAGAGTAGCCCATGAAGTGGTGACAGCGGGTTTCCTCCCTTAATATCTGTGTGGTCCTTAACCATATGTCCGATGACATATAACCGTAAATAAAATGTGTTGAGTGTGTTGTTAAATAAAACATTTCATTCTTTCTTCATAATACTAATTAATACACAGAGACACAAAAACCTACCATTTAATGTACAGTCAATATATTATTAAATTATTACTATTTTGAGATTTTGATACCAGATTCTTATTGACTTGTATACTGTGTAACAACAGGAACAGAAATAGCACTTTACTTAAATATTCAATTGATTTTAAATGAACCAATTAAATCTTCTTTTAAAACTGAACTAAAAGTGGTGTTAATTTCTTTCATGTATCAGTATATGGTTTGATAGCTGCCTCGAAATGTCAGAGTGACACAACCGGGTGATTACAGACTTCTAGTAAATGTGTTTGTGTATCCGGGGAAAGTGTTTGTATATCTCATTCTTCATGAGATCTATCGCCTAATTGTTTGTTAAGTAAATAAACAAACTGAATCATTATGTAAACACAAGTCTTCTGATGGGCACATTCACTCTAAAAACATGCTGCTATAATAATATTCCAAATATAAAATATGTAATGAAAATTATCAATAAATTATTTTTAATATGTCCAAAATATTTTGTTAAATTACACACAGGCAATAGAAAATGCATGACAAAACATGATTAATGTATACAAGAATCAAATTCAGGTGTGTGTGCAGGTGGGGGGTTTGGGGGGGGGGGAGGTAAAACAATCCTTCCTGATCAAGCAGATTATCTTTTTTTCTCAATATATTTTCGGGGGGGGGGGGGGGGGGGGGGAGAGAGCACGACTTGACCGTCCTATAAACTTTGGTTGCCACAATCTAGACCCTACCTGACAAAATTCCTGAAACGTCATGGTAAAATTACAAAGGCAAGGAGAAAGATGGATAGAAAGATGGACGGAGAGATGGGTGAACCTGATGTGGGTGGATGGATAGATAGATGGATAAGCAAATAGAGAGAGAGAGAGAGAGAGAGAGAGAGAGAGAGATTGTTGATAAGACCCAAATTTCATTACAGAAACAATATTATATATATACTTGAATGACAACAGCAGTCACATCAGGATCATGTAACCATGGATACAGAGTTACATGTGACTGCTATCACAGCCTCTGAGATTTGGAAAAGCACACCACTGACAGAAATAGCCCATGTTTGTAGATGCAGAATCCCCCCCCCCCCCCCCCCCCCCCCATAAAGCAAGCATGACATTGACAGGCTTGAACAGATCTGCATGTCAGACTAGAACAAATATTTACTCTTTCATCCATTCTGCCGCCAGGTCTTGCACTACTGACCAATTTAGAACAATATTAGCAGGAAGCCAACTGCCTGAGTGATAAAGAGAAACAAACTATTTCCACTTGCCAAGGTACACATGTTGAACGAGATGGCAACACTGGCTTAATGACAGATCAGTCCAGTTTAAACCAGGGCCATTAAGTGTCTAACAGACAGTTATACACATGTTGAACGAGATGGCAACACTGGCTTAACGACAGATCAGTCCAGTTTAAACCAGGGCCATTAAGTGTCTTACAGACAGTTATACACATGTTGAACGAGATGGCAACACTGGCTTAATGACAGATCAGTCCAGTTTAAACCAGGGCCATTAAGTGTCCAACAGACAGTTATGCACATGTTGAACGAGATGGCAACACTGGCTTAACGACAGATCAGTCCAGTTTAAACCAGGGCCATTAAGTGTCTTACAGACAGTTATGCACATGTTGGACGAGATGGCAACACTGGCTTAACGACAGATCAGTCACGTTTAAAACAGGGCCATTAAGTGTCTAACAGACAGTTATACACATGCTGGACGAGATGGCAACACTGGATTAATGACAGATCAGTCCAGTTTAAACCAGGGCCATTAAGTGTCTAACAGACAGTTATACACATGCTGGACGAGATGGCAACACTGGATTAATGACAGATCAGTCCAGTTTAAACCAGGGCCATTAAGTGTCTAACAGACAGTTATACACATGTTGAAGAGATGGCAACACTGGCTTAATGACAGATCAGTCCAGTTTAAACCAGGGCCATTAAGTGTCTAACAGACAGTTATACACATGTTGAATGAGATGGCAACACTGGCTTAATGACAGATCAGTCCAGTTTAAACCAGGACCATTAAGTGTCTAACAGACAGTTATTGCTGTACTTCATCTAGAGAGCAACAACAGAAACAAGTACCGGCACTACCAATGCCGTGGTTAAGCCATCGGACATAAGGCTGGTAGGTACTGGGTTCGTAGCTCGGTACCGGCTCCCAAACAGACCGAGTTTTAACGACTCAATGGATAGGTGTAAAATTAAGACCACTACACCGAGTTCTCTCATGAACCACTAACAACTAACCCACTGCTCTGGACAGACAGTCCAGATAGTTGAGGTGTGTGCCCAAGACAGCGTGCATGAACCTTAATTGCATGAAAATAAGATGAAATGAATGAATGAAGTAACAACAATAGGCTACTTGTACCAAATAGCAGCTCAGGATCTTTTATATGCAGTAACAGATCTTTTATATCCAGTAACAGATCTTTTATATCCAGTAAGAGTTGACTTTTGTTTTGTTTAATGACACCACTAGAGTACATTGATTTATTAATTATCGGCTATTGGATGTTAAACATTTGGTCATTCTGACATATAGTCATACAGGAAACCCACTACGTTTGTTCAATAGCAGCAAGTGATCTTTTACATGCACTTTACCACAGACAGGACAGCATATGTCATGGCCTTTGATATACCAGTGGTAGTGCACTGGCTGGAACAAGAAATAGTGAAATAAGCCCACCGACGGGTATCGATCCTAGACCGACCACACATCAGGTAAAGTTAAAGTTTTGGTTGTTTTAATGACAGCACCTCAGGTACGCACTTAACTACGGGCTATATCTTTTGGCACTTTCATGATAATGGGGTCCTGATACAATCTGTAGATCAATGGGGCCACTGACAGGGATTGAGCACATTTGTTAATTGACCATTCGCTATTGAATGTCAAACATTAGGAAAATCTGACACAATGTCTTCAGATAAATAAAGCCCACTTTATTTTTCTATTAGCAGCAAGAAATCTTTTATATGCACTTTTACACAGACAGGACAGCACATACCATGGGATTTGAAATACCGGTCATGGGACACTGGTTGGGATGGTGGGAAAAACAATGGCTCCTCCAAGGGGTTTCGATCATAGACCCATACACACCTCAGGCGGGCACTCTACCAACTGACCTAAATCCCATCTCTATGTTTGTCTGTCCGTCACTCTGTCCCTCCGTCCTGTCTCTCTCTGTCTGCCTGTCTGTCTGTCTGTCTCTCTCTTATATATATAAAATTTAATGAGTTGCACTGGTGGTAAGTTAAACATCTATTTCTTTCTACATTTTTTTAAAACTTTCTTTCTGACCAAAATAAAAGCCACTTCTCTCTATGGTGCCTTTTTCATAGATAAGTCAGAGAATAGAGAAAAATAAACATCAGATAATTAAGAGTCCATCTGCGGAGCATCAGAGTAGTTCCACACAATAAAACATCTGCTTTCCTCCTCAGCTTTGACATCAGTTTCATTTTATCGGCTGATAAACCCAACAGTAAAACCTTCACCAGAAATGGCATGGGGCCCAGCCTCACAAGGCAAGTAGCATGGACAACAGAAATAAACTTAGATAACGCAATTCAAAAATACGTTTTTCAATTTGGTTAAACTTCTGTACACAAAACTCCACCCCTTCCAGCAGCTACTATGAGTATACTGCCTAACAAAATAAACTTAGATAACGCAATTCAAAAATATATTTTTCAATTTGGTTAAACTTCTGTACACAAAACTTCCCCCCTTCCAGCAGCTACTATGAGTATACTGCCTAACAAAATAAACTTAGATAACGCAATTCAAAAATATGTTTTTCAATTTCGTTTAACTTCTGTACACAAAACTTCCCCCCTTCCAGCAGCTACTATGAGTATACTGCCTAACAAAAATAAACTTAGATAACGCAATTCAAAAATGTTTTTCAATTTCGTTAAACTTCTGTACACAAAACTACCCCCCTTCCAGCAGCTACTATGAGTATACTGCCTAACAAAAATAAACTTAGATAACGCAATTAAAAAATACGTTTTTCAATTTGGTTAAACTTCTGTACACAAAACTTCCCCTCTTCCAGCAGCTACTATGAGTATACTGCCTAACAAAACAAACGCAACATATGGTAAAATGCATAAACCTCAGAAGCAGGAATGGACGGAAGGTGTTCTTATACTGATGGTGACATGGCCCTTCCACACAAATATTGAAAAGAAATATATATAACAGAATGGTATAGTGTCATGGTTACATCATCAGACTTGAGACTAGTAGGTACTGGGTTCACCTCCCAGTATTGGCTTCAACCTACACCCAGTTTAACAACTCACTTGATAGGTGAAAGGCCACTGCACTAACTTCTCTTCTCTTCTCTCTCTCTCTCACTCACTCACTCATCACTAACAACTAACCACTAACCCACTGTCCTGGACAGACAGTCTAGAAAGCTGAGGTGTATGCCCAGGACAGCGTGCTTGAACCTCAATTGGATATAAGCATGAAAAAATAAGTATACACAGTAACTGAATGAATGGTGTCAGTGAGTAAAGTGTGCCCACTGTTTGAGATAATTAATCCAATGTTCACCTGATCAGGTTCACTGTTACAGCTCTCATCCAATCTGGTTATCATTAAGAGTCAAGTTGAGCAGGTAATAGAAAACACTTGAGCTGAAGCAAACTAAAATAGTCATTCCCTGAAGATGAGCTATTTCTGGTTACAAAGTATCACAGTGGAATGAAGGAAGGAAGAAGGAATTGTTTTATTTAACGATGCACTCAACACATTTTATTTACGGTTATATGGCGTCAGACATATTGTTAAGGACCACACAGATTGAGAGAGGAAACCCGCAGTTGCCACTTCATCAGCTACTCTTTTTGATTAGCAGCAAGGGATCTTTTATATGCACCATCCCATAGATAGGGTAGTACATACCACAGCCTTGTCACGGTGCACTGGCTGGAATGAGACATAGCCCAATGGGCCCATCGACAGGGGTTGATTCCAGATCGACCGCGCATCGAGTGAGTGCTTTATCACTGGGCCACATCCCGCTCCCCGCCCCCTACAGTGGAATGGTTACACATTTTTAATAGTAATATATTAGTCAGTATATATGCTCTGTAACGCAAAGGAAATGTAAGACATATGATAGATGTAGGTGACGTATAAGGATTTATTCCAGAAACTCTACACACAAGTTTGTAGGAGGATAATCGTAAGTTGCCAGATCATTACCAACTTAAACTACCAATTACAAATGTGTAACATTCACTTAGTGCAGTCTTAGTTGGACATTTTTGAGTTACGGAGCCCTAAAGAATTCTATTTTTGCTCAAATTAGAGCTGAAACTATAGACAGAACTTATAATGAAGTGGAAACAAAAGTACAGGCATATTTAACTGAACTCCAAAATACACTAATGGCTAATTTAGCCATAAATATGTTTGTACATAGTACCTGTGCACCACTCGTTAATATAACCAGAGATAGGTTTGTACGAAACACCTGCACAATGAAATGTTTTTCCATGGACCTATTTATTCAGATGCAAGCTGGCCAATTTCTGTGAAGCCAAGTTGTAAACTAATACTACATACTAAAGTGTGAACTGTTCCCTGTAACGGCTGACAGATGCACCTGTCAAGCCTCATTATGAAGACAGACGTACCTTTACCTATTCACTTTCTACTGCACACTTTTAAAAAAGACATTTTAAAGGTTAACTCTATAGTAACATGATGAAATATGAGCTATATGGTTTAAATTTATTTTATTGTATACTCTATATTTTCAATAATGAGTGAAATGTGTCATTCCTATTTGTTGCTTTCACATAAGCACTGTAAAACAAGTTACAATATACCTATACTCAATGTTCCAAACTTTTATCACAAAACAAGGACGCCTTATATGTGACATCATCTTAATATTTTTAATACATACAGTATAGAGCAGATGGAGGTGGGGGTGGAAATCAAACAAACTACATCACGATTCAAGAGAGTTAACTCTTGATCATTATTCCTTTCAGCCAAAAGACAATTTTAATGTAGGATTTTCAATATTTAAAACCAAAAACATTGCCTTTATTGTAAATGACAACATGCTATGTCTGGATATTTGATTACAACTTGGCAAAATATTTTTTGGTCTGGTTTGACTTTATTATAAAGTTAACCTTAAAACTATGGTTAGTTATTTTAAAACTTCAAATAAAGAGAGAAGCCCAATGCTGCCACTCCTACTGAAAAAAAAAACAAAGAATCTTTTGCATACACTGTGCCATAAACTGGACAGCACATACCATGGAACTTTGATGTATCAATAATGGGACACTGCTGGGGCATAGGCTGGAGGGGTTGAACACCCCCTTCCCACCCTGCTATGTCTAAAGTAAAGTTTGTTTTATTTAACGATGCCACTAGAGCACATTGATTTTTTATCTTATCATCGGCTATTGGACGTCAAACATATGGTCATTCTGACAGTTTTTTTAGAGGAAACCCGCTGTCACCACATAGGCTACTCTTTTATGACAGGCAGCAAGGGATTTTTTATTTGCACTTCCCACAGGCAGGACAGCACAAACCATGGCCTTTGTTGAACCAGTTATGGATCACTGGTTGGTGCAAGTGGTTTACACCTACCCATTGAGACTTGCGGAGCACTCACTAAGAGTTGGAGTCGGTATCTGGGTTTAACATACTATCTACAGCCTCTTTTAACAATACTTATGGTCAGGTGCCTGAGTCACAAGGCTAGTTAATAACATAATTATAAGGTAATGTAATGTATTGTTTGTTTTTTGGTGGGGGGAGAGATGGGATCTGTGGGGGGGGGGGGGGGGGGGAGAGGGTTGGTAAGTGATTTTGTTTAATTTAGAAAATGCTATAAAAGACTACCCTAATTTATATATTATACTACTGCATTATGTATGTTTGATGCCTTGTTTGCAATTTTTATAACTACCTGTATTATATGTTATTGCAATGCATATTAAATGTTTGATATCGCTTAAAGAAGGCCATACAGGAAACCAGTCTATTTGTACTGAATGTGTCACCATAATATATGGTTTAAATAAAAATAATAATTAATTAATTAATCATAGACTATTCACGTCGTACAGTAATTTTGACATATAGCCTTCAGAGGAAACTTACTACATGTTTCCCTTAGCAGCAAAGATCTTTTATATGCACTTTCTCACAGACAGGATAGCACACAACATGGCCTTTGATATGTCAGTCAAAGGGCACTGGCTGGGACAGACAAAACCATATCAAGAGAACAGGTCAACTGACGTGTATCCATAAAATTAAAATAAATGCTCAAGTAAAAGTAATGAGCTTTATTGCAAAGACACTTAGGTACATCTGTCATCAAACTGAATCTTTCAAGTTCAATTTTATGAGATATACTGGACCACAGAAAACCAAATAATTTTAATTTAAATTATTAAAACAATTAAATAAATAACTAGCAGACCTACTGATTAAAATGGTGAGACTGCTAAGTTAGATCAAGTGAACAAAGGCAGAATAAAAGAGGTCATGTGATTCATGTGCGTGTCCTGGGATCAAAGTATTGAGTAGAAACAAAAATCCTAACTTTAATAAAACAGTAGCTGAAAACAAGGAAAGTGCAACTTTCTTGTGTTTCTAATATTCAACAATGAAGTACATTAACAATGGGAACACAAAGAGAAATATAGAAATGGTACAGAAGAACTACAGCGTGAAGTAACACAGTTCTGAAATACATTAATAATGAAAAGTTTAAAGAGAAATACACAAATGTCACAGAAAAACTACAGAATGATGTAAGAAAGTTTTGAAACAGATTAACAATGGGAAATGAAAGAGAAATGTAGAAATGGTACAGACGAACTATCAAGTGATGTAAGAAAGTTTTGAAACCAGTTCATCAGTCAACCGACATGAGTACAGAAACATCAGTAAATCTATCTCCAGCTTTGAAACTTTCACCCACTCCTCTCAGAGAACTGCCAAACTGGCACACACACACACACACACACACACACAACTCCAGATACATGCCAAGCCAGATAATATTCTAAACTTCCACACCAACTCTAGCAAGTCAACAAACAGTTTCTAGCCCAACACAACCAACATCGCTACATGTACATTAAAATGGCATACTCACAGATAGTCAGGGCAGTAGTAAAATTCTAAGAATTCCTCATTCTACTGTATTGTCTTGTGCTATCTAGTGCTATCTGCCTGTGTGAGAGAGATGTATGTTATCTCAAAGCTATTCCGTGTTGTGATGGAAGCTCTAGTTTCATCAATCGGTCCACGTGTGTGTCAGAGAAGCATCATGCACTGGCAGTGAATTTATGGAATCCTGGAAGTCGGTCTGTGCAGTGTGTTAACTCACCAGCAAGCGCCATGCTGTGATATACGTTATGATCCACACCCATAACACAGACACATATGATTACTTTAGCACAAGTGAAAGTCATTCAGCCAAACACAGAATGTCAAATAATGCAGCTAAAGATATGGTATTACACCTATTTTGTAAGGTATACAGAACTGCCAACATTTCATATGACTTGTCATTAGAAAATACACATTTTAAGCATATTTGTCTAGCAATTCTCTGATCATATGCTCTACGTTATATTGTCTACTACTATTTATAATATTTGTCATAATAATAAAAAATATATATAATCAGCTACAAATAAATAAATGTTTTTTATTTGTGTTTGGAAGTTCTATGTAATACACAATAATATTTATGTAACTTAAGGTTTAGGCTACAGATGACAGTTCTACTGCACTGCAACAACACTGCCTTTGATGCTTCAGTCATGATAAGCTGGTTGGGATGGGGGGGGGGGGGGGGGGGGGAGAGAAGACGAGACCACTGAAGGTAACTGACTTTATGTCCAAAAGCTTCTCAGGTGAGTACTCCATCATTGAGGCAGGATCAAACCACCTTGGTGGATTCATTCAACTGATTGGGTTTTCTCTTTCCAACCAGTGCACCACAACTGGTCAAAGGCCATGGTATGTGCTTTCCTATCTGTGGTAAAGTGCATATAACAGATCCCTTTCTGCATTAGGAATAACTGTCCTGGACGGAGGAGCCGGCACCTGTGCCCATGACAGGTGTGCACTAAAACAGCTTGCTCTGAATGTGCACATTAATCCCTATAACATTAGGAAAAATGTAGCAGGTTTCCTCTGATGACCAATTATAGCCAATGATTAATTAATCAATGTGCTCTAGCGGTGTTGTTAATCAAAACAAACAATCATTGAGCTACATGCCACTGCAAAGTGGTTTAGAACCATTCTTTCCACACACACAGGTACAAATATTTCTATTAATTGTTTTATTTTGTCTACCAATTCAGAATAACAGCATCAGCGTGGTACAATGCACGCCAAAATGTAAAGGCTGGCAGGTTTATGTATATATACTCACAGAAAAAAGTTCCTGTGCACCAGATAAAATAGTCTCAAACTGACTTAAAAGTTTGTAAATTATTAAAATTTGTGTGGACACACCATAATTATCTGATGTTTACGAATAACCAATAAATGTTTTCTTGAAGATTATTAGAGTTTTCTTTCATTACTGTTAAATATATACTTTATGCAATACATGCACAGGATTGTTTTGCCCGTGAGTATATATTTGGGGTGATATATGGTAGGTATAACACACACTGACATATCATTAGTTCTGCAAAACAATTGGTAGACACTGTAGCAAGACTGGTGCTGTTTCTGCAAAAACTGAAATCTATTTAGGGGAATAGTAGAACATATAAAACATATATAATATTAGTTCAGCAAAAGTGAAATCCATTTAAGGAAATATTGAAGAATATAATATTATTAGAACACACAACTAAAATTTATTTAGGGGAATAATATAGGACATATTATTAGTATTATAACAAACCTGAAATTAATTTAGGGGAATAACATTAATTCAGGGGAATAGTATAGAATAGAATATTATCAGTTCAACAGAACTGAAATCAGTTTATAGGAATAGTACTGAATATAATATTGTTAATTCAACAAAACTGAAATTCATGGAGATATAGTATAGAATATAAGATTATTAGTTTACCAAAACTGAAATTCATTTAGGGAAATAGTATAGAATAGAATACTAATAGCTAAGTACATTTTGAAAACCATTACCTGTATCTCGCCTAATATCCTGGTGCAAAACAGCTACTTGTTATGAACATGTGATGCTTATTCAAACCAGGAAGAATAATTACCATGTTATTATCATTATCAGTCTACAAAAGATAATGTATAAGAGGACTGTAATAGAAGGGAGGGCAGAGGGGGTGGGTTAAGATAACAATAGCTGGTGAACAGCTAAAATGTGTGGACCTTTCACTGTCATATCGTATTTTACCATCACACATAAACATACAAAAATATTAAACACCTAAACAAGCACAGTACTTAGTTTGCTAGGAATATTCAATTATCATTTTACTATGTCTGGAAAGTCTGTTGAATTTACTTTTATGCATGGATGGTTCTTGATGATTCTTTTGGTTTTTGTCCATCATATATAATAATAATTTATCTTTAATTCATTTCTTTCTTTTTTTTCTTTTTTTTATGGTGACAACAGTATTCTGTAAGTAGATCTCCTTTCTAATACATGATGGATATTCTATTCAAACATATACTGTATCAGTGTGTGATGCAAAAGTATGAATAGTAGATATTAATGAACTTTTTTTTTTTATAAATCATAAAAATAAAATTCAATACATAATTTGTTTTAATGTTTGTTAATCAAGGAGGAGATATTAACAGATTTTATATTCAAATATACTTTGTGTAACTTTAAACTTATTTTATTCTATGAGTAATGGGACATTAATTAAATTATATCATAATGCATCATTCGTTCCTTAATAGCATGTATGTTGTCATTTCTATAACAACTAATGAATTAGCTGATAGAACGCTGTCTGAAAATAACACAGGATGGCCAATACATCAGTCATACGGCCAATACATCAGTCAGACGATGGGCCCTGCACTGATAGTTGTAATTGTAGTGATAATACACGCACTCCCAGTTATGTAGCTCTGACATGGATCTGTGGCCAGTCAGTCGTTAGCACGGCATATCTAGCCCACACAGCAATTACTTGAGACAATCACGGACAATTGTCCCATTAACATCTTCCAGTTAACAGGAATGTCAGCCAGTTGCAGGCACTGATAGCTCTCTCAGAAACAACGTCACACAGATAATGAACAGTAACATCGACAGCAGGCTATTTCCGAGGCTATTTCCTAGCAGCATTAAATATAGTGTCACATTTTGATATCATGTCATTATTTTTAGAAGAGTTTTTGTGCACATGAAAAAAAGTAACGTCTAGATAATGAGTTATGTAAGTTAATCAATAATCCAGTCGAAAATGTCAACTCTGTCATTTTCAACATAAAACAGATATATATCAAAGTAAAAAATGCTGTAAAGAGGCTGGTTATTCTTTTTCATTTTCCCTTTGACCATCATGCAAGTACAATTTAAAATACACACACACACACACACACACACACACATTACAAAAAAACACACTCACTAAACAGATCAACAGTTCAAGGGAGACTACTCTTATTAATTAAACCCTTCTTGAAGCAAAAACTGGTTAACTTTCACACCAAAACATTTGTTTTAAATGGATATTAAGTGCATGCTAAAAAGAGTGTTCTAAAAATTATTCAGTTCATATCTTTATTTACTTTACATGGTTTTTATTTCTTATTATTTTCATTTTTTCTTTTCTTTTTCCACAAAACATGTTCTTGTACATGCAGGCTATTTTAAACACACAACAGCTGATACTTTTGACACCACTGATATGTGTATGCAAGACAGAAAAATGGGACATTAAAAATTCATACAAAGTTGTAAAATCTTTACAAATCAATATAAATATGACAGTGTATATCAATATCTCTCGATGTATAGGTTTTTAAAAACTAACACAATGTAAACAAGTAACAGTGCACTATGTGACAAAGTACGGGTACTTTACAATGTAACAAAGTACAGTACTTTACAATGTCACAAAGTACAGTACTTTACAATGTCACAAAGTACAGTACTTTACAATGTCACAAAGTGCGGGTACTTTACAATGTCACAAAGTGCGGATACTTTACAATGTCACAAAGTGCGGGTACTTTACAATGTCACAAAGTGCGGGTACTTTATAATGTCACAAAGTGTGGGTACTTCACAATGTCACAAAGTATGATTACTTTACAATGTCACAAAGTGCGGGTACTTTACAATGTCACAAAGTGCGGGTACTTCACAATGTCACAAAGTACGGGTACTTCACAATGTCACAAAGTACGGGTACTTCACAATGTCACAAAGTACCGGTACTTCACAATGTCACAAAGTACCGGTACTTCACAATGTCACAAAGTACCGGTACTTCACAATGTCACAAAGTACCGGTACTTCACAATGTCACAAAGTACCGGTACTTCACAATGTCACAAAGTACGGGTACTTCACAATGTCACAAAGTACGGGTACTTCACAATGTCACAAAGTATGGGTACTTTACAATGTCACAAAGTATGGATACTTTACAATGTGACAAAGTACAGGTACTTTATGTCAGTGTCAATCAATATAAGTAATTGGTTTTCCATGAACCTCTCCCACTGTACATATCCTGCTACTAATCACCTTGATAATTAACATGTGTGATGATGCTAACTGAATGGACCGGCCCTGGGCACTTTCTAACACCCCCAACAAAGCAGTGCACTTGACTCTGTCCACACAATGGTGAAGACCACTGTAGTAACAATACAACAACAGGCTGGCAATTATCCTGTCAAGACACAGCCACCATTCGTCATTCCATGATTTCCAGTCAAATTGGAGAGGGTTAATTAAACAGGATGAATGGGGATGTTTCTGGCAGGTGAAAGAAGGAAAATATTAGGAATTATTTCGATTGTTCATGACACTTGGCTACTTAATACAATGTATAAATCCAGTAATTAAAAAATCTATTATTATATCACCCTGTGGTTGTGGGCAAAACTCACTGGCAGGAGTCAGCAGTTGTATCCACAACAGGCGTGCTAGAACAGTTTTCTCATGTAAGCATGTCAATAAATTACCCATACTCAACAATTATCACCAGTATCCTAGTACCTGCTGCAACAGGTGAAATGCAATGAAAACATCACTAGGCTTAATGTCAAAGAGACATGCATGTGTCTTGTCGTTCGTACAGTGGGAACCAGACACACACAGGATGAATGAATGAATGAATGAATGAATGAATGAATGAATGAATGAATGAATGAATGAATGAATGGTTTAACGACACCCCAGCACAGGATCAAGTAAAAATTCTGGCTTTACTGTGTATTTCATTTAGAGAGATTCTGTTCTGTACTCACATTTAAAAAGTGACCATGAAAAAACATTCACTTTTGAAGGAATTTTGGGTTGTACCAACGGTCTTTACTGTATGCATTAAGTAAATCAAAGGCCATGCCAGGTTTCTATCCTGTCCGTGATAAAGTGCTGATAAAAGAGCCCTTGCTGCTAATCAGTAACTTAATCCTATGAGGAGGCATTACTTTGCTATACTCACTCACACTGATATAACTTTGAAAAGCCAGCCAGGCAGTGCAATTGCATGCCCAAGATAGCATGCTTGAACATCCATTGCATTATAATGTTACACATCTGTACACATTAACTATACAACTGTTATATCCCTATTACATATCAACACAACACACTTTTACTACATGTAGCTGTATGTTTGTCAGGTGATATTTTTCATACAGACTACCTAGAAATTATTTATAAAATAGCTCAAAAGTTACAAGAAAAGAGAGACAGCTAAAAATAAAATATGCTTTTAACCGAGAGCCTTATAAAAGCTACAGCTATTGGCTATAAATATATCAGTGTTTATAAACATATCAGTACATCAGAATAATAATTCTGCTGAAATAACTTTCTGCAAAAAAGTAAAACATCAAAAGCAACCAACAATGTGCACAAGGCTTCAAAAGTTACCTCCCTCTACAGGATAATCAGCCTGATTAAACCGTTAACTGCACAACCGCAGTACAGTGCACAAACTGCAGACCCCCTCTTACTCTCTGCAACTCCTTAACACACAAGACCAATTTTCATGACCTAGTTTCCGTTTGAATGAAGCAATGGTGATTTATGTATGTATACCTGAACACAAACCGTATATACACAAACACAGTTTGATTGTCCAACTCCTCACTGCATGTTTACTCAAGCGTGAAGAAGTGTCACAAATCACCGTGACCTTTTGCTACTGGTGATGGGACACTGGCTCAAGACCCAACAATAAGCCAGCGACTGGTACACACTGATAACAGGCTGATAGTGATAACAGGCTGATAGTGATAACTGGCCCTGTTCAGTGTACAATGCTTAAGATGTGTTAGATGTGTTAGATGTGTAAGATATCTCAACACAACCATGCTGCATTTGACACGGTTTACAGTCATTTATAGAATTCATCTGCAAATTGCAGTAATATTCTACAAATGTAAAATATTTAGTTTTAATCTGTCTTGTCTCATCTCTTTTTTGATATTGTGGGAATATGAAGTAAAATTTTATAATTGCTAGTAATTAATACTACTTGTCAAGCCTGTAAAAAAAAAAAAAAAAAGTCACCCTAAGTACACATACAAAAAATATGGTGCTATCAGTGTGTGAGCCTTTGGAGAAAAATACAAAATGAATTGAACTGAAATGCCCGTCCTTACCACCATTGAAGCAATGCATCTGTAGAGTCATCAAATAGCAAGGATAATACTTGAACCATGGTTTAAAACCATGGACTAACATTTAACTGAAATTTGCAACACTGCTATAAATAAAGTTTCACAATGTACTAAGATGCAAAATGTCTCATCTGATACAGAACAAGATAATTATGTTTAAGTTAGTGCTGTCCTAAACAGACCGTTACCCTGGACGTCCAAGGAGATTCTTCCACAGACATTGTGAACTAACATGAAGATCATATGAAACAGCACACTATTTCATTTACAAGTACATGTACTAAATGTTCATACTCTAAACATCAGTCAGTCAAAATGAAGGTCAAAGTTTTGATTTGTCATCACACATGAAGAGTCAGGTTTCTTAATTAAGTTAATTAATTAGAAACTCTGTATTCTATGCTGTAATTTTACTGACCATGAGATAGATCAATAGTGGTACAAGGCAGTCTCAATTCTACATCTAGCTAATAATATTAAAAGTTTGTAAGTCGATTTTCCATATAGCTAATAATATTAAATGTTTGTGAGTGTTTATCCATGTAGCTAATAATATTAATATGTGTGAGTCTGTTTATCTATATAGCTAATAATATTAAATGTTTGTGAGTTTATTTTCCATGTAGCTAATAATATTAATGTTTATGAGTTTAGTTTTCATGTAGCTAATTTTATGTTTGTGAGTCTGTTTATCTATGGATCTAATAATATACTGATGGAAAGAAATAAGGGATAGTTTTTCTACTATCAGTAAATAGGGTCATGATTGCGCGTTTTGCATTAACTCCCATACAATTTCAACGCTATTGATTGAGCCTAAACTCACTCCCTGTAATGTAATGCACGTGCAGAATATGTTTCCACGATTTTTCCACAATGTTCTTTCGGGTATATAAGTTATTGTTGTATGGAGATTACAGGTTAGAAAGGGTTTTGAAATGGTACGACAATACATGACTTTAGCTCAAAAATGGACTGCTGTGGGTATTGTTAGGTCAGGAAAATCACTTAAGACAGGTTGCAACTGCTCTTGAGAAGTCAATTAGCGTGATATCAAGGTTATGGAACCTGTACCGACAAACTGGCAACGTGAAAATGCGACCTGGTCGAGGAAAACGTAAAGTCACCACCCTTCGACAGAACCATCAGATTCGCCTGATTGCTTTACGGGACAGATTTAAGCCATCGTCTAAAATAAATGTTGAATTCAGGGCTATATGTTGGCTAAGAATCAGCGACCGAACAGTACCCAATCGAATGAAAGAAGCCAGGTTAAAAAGTCGATGACCAGTTATTGGAATCAAGATGACAGCCCAACACAAACGATTGAGGTTACAGTGGGTGCGTCAATATGGGGTACGACAACTACATCAATGGCGTTGTACAATGTTTACTGATGAGTCTCGCTTCAATGTTGACTATGCTGATGGAAGATTGCGTGTTTGGCGCCGTCTTAATGAGTGATACACTGCATGAACCATTAAAGAACATGACAGATACGGGGGGTGGTTCTGTAATGGTGTGGGGCGGAATAATCTATGACAACAGGACAGATCTGATATGGCTTGATGGAAAAGTCACTGGTATTCGATACAGGGACGACATTTTGCAGCCAGTAGTGATACCATTTTCACGCAGGGTTGGACGCAACTTTGAGTTCCAGCATGATAATGCACGCCCTCACATAGCCCGTGTTTCGGTGGACTGCTTAAGAAATGTCAATATCCAAACTTTACCCTGGCCAGCAAAAAGTCCAGACCTGAATCCAATAGAACATTTGTGGGATGTTTTGGGTCGTCGTGTTCGTGAACGCCCCATTGCGCCCCAAAACGTGGATCAACTGTTCTTGGCTCTCCGAGACTAGTGGCACAACATTCCAAGAGCTACCATCCGTACTCTCATTCAAAGTATGCCCCGACGTTGTGGGAAACAACCGTTATTAATATTCAATAAAACAACTTAAAGTTCAGGTTTTCTTGTGTCATTTCTAACTGTATAGTGAATTCAAATTATATAACATAAACATCCGATCCCTTATTTCTTTCCATCAGTATATATGTGTGTCTGTTTTCATGTAGCTATTAATATAATAAGTTTATGTTGACCATCTATTTCTCCATGAAGCTAATAATATTAATGTTTGTGAATTTATTTCAAACTAAAATAATGTACTACTATATTTAGACAAATGTATGTGAAGTAAAACAACTGCATTCGTTGGACCAGGATGATGTATACTACCGACAAAAAATAAGGGAACGGGTGAAATGATAGTGAATGCTTTATTTCGATTAACGTCTGGAAAACCAAATTTGGGTGTGTATATCAATATCTGGTGTATCCACCATTTTGGGCGATGCATGCTCGACACCTTGATGGTATACTGTTGATTAATGTACGTATGGTTGCCCTGGGTATTGCCCGCCATTCATTCTGAAGGGTTACCGCAAGCTGGACCACGTTGGCGGGTGCTGGGTCCCTGGCATACACTCTCCGCCCGAGAACGTCCCACAGGTGCTCTATAGGGGACATATCGGGGGACTTAGCGGGCCAGTCGATTGGCGGTATGCCTTATTGTCGTAGGTAATCGGTGACTATCCGAGCGCGATGTGGTATGGCATTGTCGTCTTGAAATTCAAAATGTTTGCCAATATTTCTCGCCACTGGAACAACGACAGGATGCAAAATTTGGTCCAGATATCTCTGGCCAGTCAAATTTCCATTAACAATAATCAAATCTGTTCGCCTGTCATGTGTGATCCCTCCCCACACCATGACACTACCACCCCCATACCGATCATGGTCTAGAATTGTAGCCCGGGCATATCTCTCGCTGCTACGTCGCCAACGTTTTCTGCCATCTGTGAATCTGAGGCAGAACCTCGATTCATTTGTAAACATGGTGTAACGCCATTGTCGCACAGTCCGTCCCTGGTGTTGCCTAGCCCACCGTAATCGTTTCCGCCTATGGTGAGCTGTTAGGGTCACACCCTTCAGAGGACGCCTCGCTTTCAGGCGGGCTTTGTAGGGTCTGTTCTTGACGGTCGATGTTGAAATTCGCGTTTCTGTTATTGTACGGAATTCACTGTTGATAGCAGCAGCTGATTTGAATCAAATGCGTAGAGCAATTAATGTTATGGTACGATTTTGTTGAGGTGTCATCTTTTTAGGCCTGCCACGCCCAGGTCTCGTTGCAACCCCGCCAGTTTGACGGTACTTATCCCACAATCTAGAAATTACACTTTTTTATTTACCAAACATTCGGGCAACTTGGCATACTGACGTACCTCCCTCTATCGTACTGACAATTCGCCATTTCGTCTCTTCATTAAGGTATTGTCTTGGGACCATTTTCACGCATGTGATTACCTCACTTGCATCGGTGATTTGAGTTCCACGATAAGTACATACATGTGATCTTTTGTGTGCACATGCATCACATGCTGTTCATGCATGATGTGAAATTTCATTTTGATCAGATGAACCGTCAAGGTGCAACGCCACTGTATTGCAAAAGTGCATGTCAACGATAGTTACATTCACATCAGTTGTTCCCTTATTTTTTGTCGATAGTATATATAACTGTAGTAATGCATTACTATGGTGATTTACGGATCGTGTAAACCATACAGTCTCACGGATCACATGATTCACAAATTTAAGATGTTCACAAATTGTTCATCATGACATATATTTGGTATATCCCTTTTACAAAGTTGAGTGGTACAAGGATCCCACAGAATTCAATGTCTCACCCACCATAAACATTTTCAGTGCACTATAATGAACATCCATAGCTGCAACTACACACCAAGTTTTATTGATCTAGGACTTATAGTTTGTGAGAAACGAATGTAAATGCGAAACTAAAACAAAAGTTGGCACTGCCACTGCCATTACCATCAGAAATGTAATACCTATAAATAAAGAAAAACAAAACAAACAAGCAAAAACAATTTCCCTAAAAACCAAACAGTACAAACAAAATGGAACTTGTCTGGTATATACTAAAGAAAATCTGAGTATATTTAAAAACAAAACAGAACTTGTGTGGTATGTATATAAAGTGGTATATCTAATATACTAAACAAAATAAATCCCTGTACATCTATAAACAAAACAGAACCTGTGTGGTATGTATATAAAGTGGTATATCTAATATACTAAACAAAATAAATCCCTGTACATCTATAAACAAAACAGAACTTGTGTGGTATGTATACTACTCAAAAGAATTTAAGGGTCAAAAATTTATAACCAAATAAGTTTCAGAGTGTATTAGATCGATGACGTAAACTACACCAAAATTTTTATTTATTGTTCCATATTTACAAAAAAACCCACAAATAAACGTCACTGTATACAAGAAAGTCACATGACATGCTGTCAAAGTTGAAGGTTGTCAAACATGGATTTTACACATTAGAACATTCGTTTAATAGTGTGTGAATCCACCCCTGGCGCGAATACACTCAACACATCGTTGCCTCATGCTGTTGATCAGACATCTGAAGAACTCTTGGGGAATGGCCTGCCACTCTGCCATAAGAAGTTGACTCAGATCATGAAGGTTGGCCGGAGGGGAATGGTTATCCCGAACTCTCCTGCCTAATTCGTCCCAGGCATGCTCTATTGGGGCCAAGTCAGGCAAATATGCTGGCCAATCCATCCTGGCGATACCTTGTTGTCTGAGAAAGTCCGTTACCACCCTGGCGCGGTGGGGTCTGGCACTGTCATCCTGCAGAACTGCCCCGCTGCCAATCTGCTGAAGGCCTGGGAGAACCAACGGCCGGATAATCTCATTCAGATAGCGGATTCCATTCAGATTGCCATCCACCACATAGAGGGGGGTCCTGTGGTGGATAGAGATGCCACCCCACACCATGGCGCTGCCACCACCGAACCGGTGACGTTGTCTAACGTTAACGTCAGCGAAGCGCTCCCCAGGACGTCTGTAGACACGAACCCGACCGTCGTTGAACTGGAGACTAAACCTGGACTCATCAGTGAACATCAATCGACCCCACTGAACACGTTGCCACCGCAGATGAAGTGTGCACCAGTGATGTCTGGCCATTCTGTGACGTGGTAGGAGTGGTGGTCGAACAGCCTGGTGACGGCAGCGTAGATTATTGGCTCTCAGACGATTGCGTATGGTTTGATCAGACACTCGAGTTCCAGTCGCAGTCCGCAGATTGTCACGTAATCGGCGTGCAGTGGTTGTGCGTTGACGTAGAGCCATATTGGTGATGTAGCGGTCCTCTCTATTTGTAGTGCTTCGGGGTCTTCCCGAACGTGGACGATTTCGAACAAAATTCGTTGCTTGGTACCGTTGCCACAGTCGGCCAACGACACTCTGACTGACACCAAGTCTCAGAGCAACATTTCTTTGCGTATTGCCATCCTGAAGCCAAGCAATAGCCCTTCCTCGATCTTCGATACTCAGTTGACGTCGTACCATTGTCGAATTTGGAGTGTGCACCGTACACGAACGCAAGCTCCAATTATACGGAAATTCAGCATTGGGAACATGGAATACACATGCAAAGCGTGCAAATGAAGCCCTTTGTGAAAAAGCAAGTTATGGGCACTTAGCAGACCTTTCGCTTTCGCCCTAATTTACGTGCAAATGTAAGCATGTTTTCGCCATTAGAACTAGTCGACAGTGTCAATGACAGTGGATTTTAATTCATTTATGGGTTGCTTAGACCCACTTTCGTCAAAATGGAACAATACCATGCGTGACATTATGGTCTAGCTAATATAATTGACATTCAGAAAATAATGTCGAAAATATCGTCTGACCCTTAAATTCTTTTGAGTAGTATATATAAAGTGGTATATCTAATGTACTAAACAAAATAAATCCCTGTGCATCTATAAACAAAACAGAACCTGTGTGGTATGTATATAAAGTGGTATATCTAATATACTAAACAAAATAAATCCATGTGCATCTATAAACAAAACAGAACCTGTGTGGTATGTATATAAAGTGGTATATCTACTATACTAAACAAAATAAATCCATGTGCATCTATAAACAAAGTGAAACTTGCCTGGTATGTGAATGAATTTGGCCGTACACCTCCCTTTCAAACATTTCTCGCACTGTCCCGAACCCACATCATTGTATCCCGGCACGAAGTTAGGTTTCTTCGAGATGACATCAGGGACATTCTCAGGAATAGGGGCCAAAGTGTCCCCTTGTGACTTGCTGGTCTTCATTGAGGTAGACTGAAGTAACACCATATTCCACGATACACTTGTCGTGTACAAATCGATAGCCCGAGTGAAGCTCAATCAAACTTTAATGCTCCGTGTGAAAGGTAATACGATAATGAACATGTGATCTTGCTGCCATTTGATGGGGATTGATAACACTCCATACAGGTAGATTGGAAATCCTCAGGTAGATTTAGAATCTTCAGGTAAATTTGGTACACCTTTGTTTAGCTCGATGAATTTCAATAAAAATCTTCCAACTATGACGGTTTCAAAGCAATTTGAAGTTTGTTTAGAACATGTGATGTTTAAATGGTGTTATGACAACTGTGTTGAAGATGAAACACTGTATTTTGATCTATGATACAGTTCATACATCTGTCTTCAACACAATGAATTCCAATAAAAATCTTTGATCAAAGAAAATAATGATTTTACCACAACTTCAAGTTCATATAGAATACCAGTACATGATGATGTGATGACAACCGTATTGAAGTTCAAACAGTATTTTGAATCTATGACACAGTTGCTATATATACCTGTTTAACAATCAATTTCAACAGAAATCTTTTATCAACGGTGATGATTCAACGACAACCTGCCGCTTGTTTAGAAGAGAATCCATGGTGTTCAGACAGAGTGATGTCACTCACACTAAAGGTGAAACACAATGTATGACTAGGACACCGATTCTTCAACTAGCCGAGGAATCCAAATCAATAACTATAATTAATTAATGGAAGTCACCCATTCATGACCAACGCAATCTAAACTATCACAACAGACTGGTTATGTCATTTCATCCAATAATCCATGTGTACCGTTAGTCAGCCATGTGACTGATACTCAAGCTATATAGAATTGGTGACATTCTCACAGAGATTAGCACACTGTTACATCAATATTGTGAAGAGCATTCTTAAAATGAAAATTCTGTGATCTCAATACAAAATAGATTTCTGTCACTTATTATTATAACCACTCAGTGTTAACAAAATTTTGATTAGCAAAATATATAGTCAAGAAGTTTATGAATAGAAGAAAATTCTTAATTTAACTTATTATTAGTAATGTCTTTCAACTGATTAATATATATATATATATATATATATATATATATATATATATATATATATATATATATATATTACTTTAATCACCAAATGAAACTTTTGCTGTTAAATGAAGTACTTTGTACATGCACATTTGTCTACAATGTCCAGACAAAACTAAGCTTTAAACTGCTTCCAGAATTATACTCCAATATGAGATTCTTCGAATAAACACTGAACATTTGCAAAAACAATTCCATTACTTGCACTAAAGAATAAAACAATCTTGAACTGAATTCTCCCGACTTTAATGTCACATAAAGACAGTGGTAACTTCAGAATGAAATTCTTATATTAACTCCTGAGTTTTACGATCACATAAATCCAGCTTACAGCCAATAACACAGAGACTAAGTAATGAAAACAATCGGCACATCATTGCAAATTAAACATTGGCCATGAAATAGCTGTCTGGCGGGTGGTATGTTGAAATAATCAGGAACATGTGTTCAATGAAGTGACCCATGTAACCAGTGTGTTAAACAACTCTCTTTCCCTGTCCATCAGCCCAGTACGCTGGTACACTTCACAGTCCTGTCCTTCATCGTGCACAGTTCCAGCCGCCTGGTCCCGTGTTTAGGCTCAACAATTATGCACTTAACTGCTTCAGTGCTGTTTGCTGACAGTTAAGAAGTTAACTGTTAGGATGGTGTTACTCAACAATTACTAACTTAACAGTTTCACTGCTAACATCTTTATATCCAGAATGGTTAATGTTTATCTCTAAAACTCGCTGTAGTTCACAGCCTACTTAGGCACAGTGGCTGTTATTCGCAGTTGTCCATAATTCAACACATTAACACACAAATGGTAACGCACAGGTATATAAACCAGTTGGTTATTATTATTTTTACAGGTCTGTTTTTACTCAAATGTTTACGCAGTTTAAACAGGTTACTGTTAGTTATATTGGTTCATATCTTACACCAGGTAGAATATGATAGCACAGGGTCTTAATGCACAAGTACAGATATCTAAACCTGTTGGTGCACTTTGTTTTCAGGTAGCTGTAGTGAAATGTTTATTGTTTATGTGTCTTGACAAGTTACTGCTGTTTATACGAGTCCACGAGTGACCACACACAGGATATTAGATCTACAAGTTACTGCTGTCTATAGAGTCCACGAGTGACCACACACAGGATATTAGATCTACAGGATTGTAATGCTTAAGTGTGTAAACAGACTGCTGAGTTGGTTTTTCAGATACAGATCTGATTTTACTGGAATATTTGTGAAGTTTGGTAACTAGCTACATACATTGTAAAAGACACTGGTGTCTAATAAGATATCTGTCCACAACTTACCACAAAGAGAATATTAAATCATATCACTTAACAATGTAGTAGAATATTAAATCCTCTAAGTTCAAAATCTTGTAGAATATTAATTTCTGTCAGACCACAGTTTAGTAGGATATTAATCCTGTCAGTTCACAAAGTATCAGAATATTAAACCTTATCAATTCACAATGTGTTAGAATAGCAAATCCAGTCAGTTTACAAAATAGTAGAATATTAATTTCTTTCCACAGTTCAGTTGAATATTAACACCTAGCAATCCACAAAGTAGAATAATAATTCCTGTTAGTTTAGTTTAGTAGATTAATTTCTGTTAATTCACAAAGTAGAATATAAAATCCTAACAGTTCACAAACTTCACATGTAGCAGAATATTAAAATTAAATCCTGTCAGTTCACAAAGTAGAACATTACATCCCATCAGTTCACAAACTTTAAATGTAGAATATTAAAATTAAATCCTGTCAGTTCACAAAGTAGAACATTATATCCTATCAGTTCACAAACTTTAAATGTAGAATATTAAAATTAAATCCTGTCAGTTCACAAAGTAGTCAAATATTGAATCCTATCAGTTCACCAAGAAGTAGAATGTTAATTCCCAACAGTGGACAATGTTGAATCCAATAAACTTGTCAGTGAAGGCTTTTTCATTTTACTACCCTGTGACCAGCCAAGTCAGGTAGCAGACGCACACACACTGGGGCAGACGTCAACAAAAGGCGGCAGATGGCACGGACTCCAGAGCTGTGACTCTTGTCCTTTAATTCCGTTACATTAGCTGCTCACAAAATGCGCTAAGTCAACACACATGGGTCGGATGAGAGTGAATCTGCACTATCCCATAGACCGTATCAGAGAATGCTGGCCCTGTCTTGATCAGACTCCCAGGCGAGGAACCACACGAGATGTGCAGTTTGCACGCTCCTATTATGTAATGCTGCACCTTGTCCAAACAAACAGGGATATATTCTTTTGAAAAATTCTCAACTGCCAGACATCATTTCCATTATTTTTTTGTTTTTTTAAAGATATTCAAAATAAATATGAGCATATACTTTAAAATAGTCCCATCTTACAGACACAAATGTCTACGAAATATTTATGACAGTGATGCACAATATATATCTGCCACCTATGGTCACTTAGAAAGATTATTTCTTGAATTATTCATCTGTTATCCTGCTCTGTCTTCCAGAGGTTGAGTCGTACTGCGGTGAACGAAATCCATCTGTTGTTTGTGAAGAATATTCAAACCAGATTGTACTTTATGCATCTCGGTCTTGTTCACCATTATGACTCATCCAGAGATAAATTCATGTATCGGAGGAAAAACAAACAAATCCCAGTCAATCAAGTACAGGTACGTAGCTCCCAGGTAAATCACAACAACCTGGAGTCCTCCATAAAACAGTGACAATAAAAACACTGCCAATCGGAGCTCAAGCAAGCCAACAATTCCCCTGCCGATCAGCCGATTTCTTAACACACTGGACCAGTCTAGCAGTGTGTGTGTGTGTGTGTGTGTGTGTGTGTGATTGTCTGATTTCAATACCTGCCAGCTGTTCCCACTTACTTCCTGATCACACCACTATAACTCAAATAAAAGCTGCAGACACAATAACAGCAGGGCTGCGTAACCGCGGCACTATTTTATGCAAACGTTTGTTTCAAAAATCCAAGGCCAACTATTGACACTTTTTACACAATGGTGCTAACAATCCTGACTTTCGTGCTCACTTAGCCAATGAGAAGAAATGAGCTGATACACGGGTCAACAAATGTCTTGACACTTCGGCACGGATTCCACAGATCCAAAATAAGACCAACTCAAAAAGGTTCTCATCCCATCGTCAACTTTTCTCAAATCTTAGCTCAGATTTGGAACAAAAATTATTTGAAGTCGTATCTTGGGTGTTTAACTTTCAAATGCTCTAAAACTCGCAACATAAATTATTTGAAGTTGTATCTTTTGGTATTTAACTTACAAATGCTATCTTTTATAGATTCAAAATGCCATAAGATAGTTTCAGCCTTGACAAAACAATAGCCAAATCGGCAAAAAATCACCTAACATAAAAAGTTTTCACGGTACCGTATATAATCATAATGCTCTATGTGACCTTAAAGGCAGACATTAATATCCACAAACCTATTTGTAGAAACCTATCAACGTACACAACTGAAACCTCGAGCAAATTCAGACTGACAATTTTCAAAACTAATGAATAAATTAAAATAAGCCTCATGTCCTTACAGGCTGTCATACACTAGCAGTCAGTGTACAATAGAACTACTCAATACTTGTTATGCTTGTATATAAATTACTGTGGTCTGTGGCCACATTAAAACACAGCTGGTGTAATGTTAACTCTGTAGGACACCTTCTACTAATGAGAAAGTCAGTGTAACATTCCTATGCACATTGCATACAACTCACATACATAAAACATACAGACCACTGAAATGTTTTTCAAAGTGAGTGCAATTCTTGTCACATCTTGCAGTATGTGTCCAACTTGTAGTTTGTGGAGAATAATCTGCAGATGAATGTTTGCTCGCTTTTAAGTGTGAAAAACAGACACTGACTGTAAAGTCCGATAAATGTCAACTTTCCACAAAACACGGCCAAATGGCAAACTTTTAAACCTTGCTTTGAAATGTGTTCTATCGCAGAAAGGAAAACAAGTGGTGTACTCCTTCAAATTGTGGAATATACATCTGCACGTTTCATCACAATTATTCGCAGGATAGGAAGACACAAGCTGTCAAGTTGAGCATGAATAAATAAATAAATCTGGTGAAAATTGGTTCCTTTGTGCATCAGATAAACACTGCACAGGATACCTTTCCACCTTCAAACCACACTTGACTCCCAATACTCCAACATTTGCATCTCCACTAAACAGCAAGCTTTGTTATGCAAAAAAACTAAACAAGCAGGATTTTTAAACCAACTGCTCAAATTTGTTGGCTAAGATAACGCAGAGAGCCCCACTGGTCAACACCTTAGCTTGAAGTGAAAACATATTTCCTGAATTCCGATGTCCAGTTAGCATACCATTTATTTCTACTTGGTCCCAAGCAAGGGCTCGTTTCATCACTGTAACTGCAGAACAAAGAAGCTTGGGATATTCAAAATTTCTGTCATCATTTTCTGGTCTTTTGAAGAGGCAAAAACTGAGCCTATTAAATTCCACCGGTGAGTTCGGTGACTTTCTATTGGAGCGTATAATCTATTAACAAAGAGCGGTGGAGGGAACAAAAGGGTTCTTTGAGGAGCAGCTTGCCCCCAGGAATGGCGGGACAATCCCCCTGGCCGTGGATGTTAGTATGATGTACCTGTGAGCCAATCTATCACTTATGGATAATGACGGCCCTCAGTGACGCTTGATCCCACTCCAGACTCACGGTCAATTTACCAGCTCAGACAACTCGGTGGTAAATCATCCAGCTACAACAAGCTCTTTTTAATGATCATATTGATATTGGGACATTGGGCCACACAAACACATTCACAGATAGCTATAGAAAATTGTTTCACACCCCACTGCATAACAATACCTTAAAACTGCACATATTTAATTACAACTTTATAACTAATATATGTTTCACAGAAATATCCTATAATATAGTATACTATTGAACACTTTAAGCTGTTTGGTAAGAGGATATGTATTATTTTACAAACTTTGTGAATAAGATTTGTTTTTTGTTATGTTATTGTTTATTGTAAATTAATTTATAAGGGTTTCTGTTGCATACGAACAATGGAAATGTACTTAACGTTATAAGAGCAGTTTTCTTTGTTGCTTTTTATATGATCTGCATGCTTAAATATATATATATATATATATATATATATATATATATATATATATATATATATATATATATATATATATATATAAATAAAATAAAATTATACACAACAAAGAAAATATTTACATTTTGGAAAGAGACTGTGCTTCTGATATGACATTAAACCTTAAAATCACTTGTACCTCCATTCATTTTAGTTCTTTCTTTTTAAAAAAAATACAAATCCAGCACAAAATATATATGGATTCATACACTGAGGCAAAAATGAGAATTGTAGTTATTGATCATTTCTTTGAAAACTTTAATCTATTTCAGGAAAACATTTTGAAATATACATATAAATGTCAAGCTACAATTTCTTCACTTTGTTTTCGTTCGAGTGATAAAGCAAACAGGTCCCAAGATGTTCTCTGTAGAGTGGGGTTCACACACTATCAAGAGACAATGCAGGACTCGAACAATACACCGTGCCTGTGTGCTCTTGTGCTGTACAGAGAATGGCTGTCTAACGCAAGCGTCTAATGCAAGCGGGTAGACAGTGTAAGATCATGATCAAGTATAACGCTGCGGGCAATCATCGTTATTTGAAATCAATTTCTCACAGACCATTCAATGAGGGTAAATATTTGAAATTTACTTGTCGGCAACATGAAAGGGAAAAGGCGATTGTCTCCGTTTGAGTATTCATCATGGGGAACACGGAACAGCACTTGGCATTCTGCTAATCTGCTTGTGACACAGTCACCAGAGTTAATCTACATCAACATGGTTACACTGCTGTTTAAGATGTGTTTACTCACAGTCATTTTAGTGTACATCCATACTAATGTATGCTTATTTACAACACTGGTGTATAAGAAGATGTGTTTACTCAGTCATTTTAGTGTACATCCATACTAATGTATGCTTATTTACAACACCGGTGTATAAGAAGATGTGTTTACTCACAGTCATTTTAGTGTACATCCATACTAATGTATGCTTATTTACAACACTGGTGTATAAGAAGATGTGTTTACTCAGTCATTTTAGTGTACATCCATACTAATGTATGCTTATTTACAACACCGGTGTATAAGAAGATGTGTTTACTCACAATCATTTTAGTGTACATCCATACTAATGTATGCTTATTTACAACACTGGTGTATAAGAAGATGTGTTTACTCAGTCATTTTAGTGTACATCCATACTAATGTATGCTTATTTACAACACTGGTGTATAAGAAGATGTGTTTACTCACAGTCATTTTAGTGTACATCCATACTAATGTATGCTTATTTACAACTCTGGTGTATAAGAAGATGTGTTTGTTTACTCACAGTCATTTTAGTGTACATCCATACTAATGTATGCTTATTTACAACTCTGGTGTATAAGAAGATGTGTTTGTTTACTCACAGTCATTTTAGTGTACATCCATACTAATGTATGCTTATTTACAACACTGGTGTATAAGAAGATGTGTCAACACTGGTGTATAAAAGTTTACTCACAGTCATTTTAGTGTACATCAATACTAATGTATGCTTTATTAACAACACCGGTGTATAAGAAGATGTGTTTACTCACAGTCATTTTAGTGTACATCCATACTAATGTATGCTTTATTAACAACACCGGTGTATAATAAGATGTGTTTACTCAGTCATTTTAGTGTACATCCATACTAATATATGCTTACAGTCATTTTAGTGTACATCCATACTAATGTATGCTTTATTAACAACACCGGTGTATAAGAAGATGTGTTTACTCACAGTCATTTTAGTGTACATCAATACTAATGTATGCTTTATTAACAACACCGGTGTATAAGAAGATGTGTTTACTCACAGTCATTTTAGTGTACATCCATACTAATGTATGCTTTATTAACAACACCGGTGTATAATAAGATGTGTTTACTCAGTCATTTTAGTGTACATCCATACTAATATATGCTCACAGTCATTTTAGTGTACATCCATACTAATGTATGCTTTATTAACAACACCGGTGTATAACAAGATGTGTTTACTCAGTCATTTTAGTGTACATCCATACTAATGTATGTTCACAGTCATTTTAGTGTACATCCATACTAATGTATGCTTTATTAACAACACCGGTGTATAAGAAGATGTGTTTGTTTACTCACAGTCATTTTAGTGTACATCCATACCATTACAAATGTATGTGTTTACACAGTCATTTTAGTGTACATCCATACTAATGTATGCTTTATTAACAACACCGGTGTATAAGAAGATGTGTTTACTCACAGTCATTTTAGTGTACATCCATACTAATGTATGCTTTATTAACAACACCAGTGTATAAGAAGATCTGTTTACTCACAGTCATTTTAGTGTACATCCATACTAATGTATGCTTTATTAACAACACCGGTGTATAAGAAGATCTGTTTACTCACAGTCATTTTAGTGTACATCCATACTAATGTATGCTTTATTAACAACACCGGTGTATAACGAAGATGTGTTTACTCAGTCATTTTAGTGTACATCCATACTAATGTATGCTTATTTACAACACTGGTGTATAAGAAGATGTGTTTACTCACAGTCATTTTAGTGTACATCCATACTAATGTATGCTTACAGTCATTTTAGTGTACATCCATACTAATGTATGTGTTTACTCATGTGTTTACTCATTTTAGTGTACATCAATACTAATATATGCTTACAGTCATTTTAGTGTACATCCATACTAATGTATTCTTATTTACAACACCGGTGTATAACAAGATGTGTTTACTCACAATCATTTTAGTGTACATCAATACTAATATATGCTTACAGTCATTTTAGTGTACATCCATACTAATGTATTCTTATTTACAACACTGGTGTATAGGAAGATGTGTTTACTCACAGTCATTTTAGTGTACATCAATACTAATGTATGCTTTATTAACAACACCGGTGTATAAGAAGATGTGTTTACTCACAGTCATTTTAGTGTACATCCATACTAATGTATGCTTTATTAACAACACCGGTGTATAAGAAGATCTGTTTACTCACAGTCATTTTAGTGTACATCCATACTAATGTATGCTTTATTAACAACACCGGTGTATAACAAGATGTGTTTACTCAGTCATTTTCGTGTACATCCATACTAATGTATGTTCACAGTCATTTTAGTGTACATCCATACTAATGTATGCTTTATTAACAACACCGGTGTATAAGAAGATGTGTTTACTCATAGTCATTTTAGTGTACATCCATACTAATGTATGCTTTATTAACAACACCGGTGTATAAGAAGATGTGTTTACTCACAGTCATTTTAGTGTACATCCATACTAATGTATGTTTTATTAACAACACCAGTGTATAAGAAGATCTGTTTACTCAGTCATTTTAGTGTACATCCATACTAATGTATGCTTATTTACAACACTGGTGTATAATAAGATGTGTTTACTCACAGTCATTTTATTGTACATCCATACTAACGTATGCTTTATTAACAACACCGGTGTATAATAAGATGTGTTTACTCAGTCATTTTAGTGTACATCCATACTAATGTATGCTTATTTACAACACTGTTGTATAAGAAGATGTGTTTACTCACAGTCATTTTAGTGTACATCCATACTAATGTATGCTTTAATACCAAGACTAATACTACCACCTGTTCTCACATGCAGTGTGTGGATTCACAAGATATACTTTTTATGAAATGATCTTTGATCTACTAGAGTAATGATTAATCATTTGCAGACAACTTGTTATGAAATATTTGTTTCCTTGCCTAAAATATGTTGAGTGAGCAAGACTTTATTATGTTCAAGGATGTGATAATAAATATAAAATGGAAGCAGGAGTGATTTTTTAAAAGCTGGAAACCTCCACACCATACTTGAATAAAGGTCATTTTTTCTACATTTCAAAACAGATTGACTGTTCTGTGAATATTAATATATAAAAATAAGATGAAAACAGATAAAAAGTTGAAAAATGCTTCCTTCATTTTGTGTTACTAAAACCAATATGAACACTGCTTCAAATTTTCAAACAACATTTGCAACATTTCTAGTAAAACTGTTTAGTTTGCATATCATATTAATATCAAGGAACTTTTGAGAGTGAGTAGTCTAAACTTCAGACTGTCAGTGATGATAAACGGCGATGACAGTGACAAACAGAACTCTATCACATGTCTGCCACAGACAGAAATTCCAAGTGGAAAGGTAAAACTATTTGGCTCTCAGACAAAATACTTTTATCTCAAGGATTAAATTTCTACATATCCATCAAACACGTGCATCAGTTTATTTTTCTTGTCTACCTAAAATATATTTAGTATTTACAGGTTGAAAGTTGACTGTAAAAAGCTTTGTGAAGCATTAATGGTAAACCACTGACAATTTCACAAGTGCCTTATAATCAGTGCAATGTAAATAAACAGGGTTATATACACAATTTAAAATGTTGAATTTAACCATTAAAATTAATTAAACAAATGTATTTCTTACCAGATTTAACAAACATCTACACTGTCATGTAAAATGTTTAATGAGTCTATATTTAATGACGTTTTGTTTGGCAAAGTAATTTTATTTTGTCATAATACCAAATCAATGAATGTTTAATGGCACCCAAAGTTGCAGCAAGTGAAGACAGATGTATTACTTGGGCCATTGTTAAAAAAAACCTTTGGTTTACTGTAACCTAATGCATGATTTAAGTAATAATTTAAGTCAGTCAGGAGACACTTTAAAATGATTCTTACTATTCTACTGGGGGAAAAAAAGGAAAAACAATGAAAGAAAAACCAGCATTGATCAGTTATTCAGTGCAACTTTATGAGTTGGGCGAGTTATAAGAGTACTTTGTAAAAGATTCCTCCTGATAAACGGTGTTTAGCAAACATCTCATTGTTAGCTCAGTTACCTATGTTTAACCTGGCAGTACGACGTGTAACATTACACCACTGTCAAAGACTCTACACATCACTTGAAGATGAAAGCACAGACTTGTTAGCAGCACGATTGGTTCAAGAGTCCGCTCAAATGTCCCTGATCAAACATTACATCAAGTTTATAGACTTCAGGTGAGCAACGCACATGCTTAGCCCATTACAAGATCCAAGATGAATCTTGCAGTATCCATGATGTATCTTATGGTATCTTGAGAAGATAGGCCCGGGGTGATTGAGAAAACAAAGGAATGCCCACCACAAGGGTTATCAGGAAATAAACATCAAACGTTTGTCACACACTGACAAGGGGTTTCAATCACAAACCAACTGATGTCTTGATCAGAACATTAGCAGATTCTTCAATGCCAGGTTCGGGTTGTGCAGTCTATCAAGTTCTTGCCTTTGTTTAATGATAAACTGAGATTGTGCTGGCAATATTTCACTACAAGTATCCATAATATAATATGCATGGCCTTTTTAACAATTTCAGATCGTTCTGATCACTTCTCATCTTTTGATCTGGACTGTTGACCACTATTACCCAATGCCACACTTCTATAAGATCTCTGTGTGCTCAGATCCTGTCATCTACCATACTCGCATCATGCTATACACTGCACACATGAATTCCATAAATACAACCTCAATGGATGCCACCATCTTTGTCACCTAAAACAGAAGTGACTATATACACTGTGGTCATATTTTTAAATGAAAACCTAGTGTAAGGTGACCACACCCCATCTAAACAGAAGTGACTATATACACTGTGGTCATATTGTTAAATGAAAACCTAGTGTACAGCAACCACGCACCATCTAAACAGAAGTGACTATATACACTGCAGTCATATTGTTTAATGAAAACCAAGTGTAAGGCGACCACACCCCATCTAAACAGAAGTGACTATATACACTGTAGTCATATTGTTAAATGAAAACCTAGTCTAAGGCGACCACACCACATCTAAACAGAAGTGACTATATACAGTGCAGACATATTGTTTAATGAAAACCTAGTGTAAGGCGACCACACCCCATCTAAACAGAAGTGACTATATACACTGCAGTCATATTTTAAATGAAAACCTAGGGTGAGGCGACCACACCCCATCTAAACAGAAGTGACTATATACACTGCAGTCATATTTTAAATGAAAACCTAGGGTGAGGCGACCACACCCCATCTAAACAGAAGTGACTATATACACTGCAGTCATATTTTAAATGAAAACCTAGGGTGAGGCGACCACACCCCATCTAAACAGAAGTGACTATATACACTGCGGTCATATTTTTAAATGAAAACCTAGTGTACGGCGACCATACCCCATCTAAACAGAAGTGACTATATACACTGCGGTCATATTTTAAATGAAAACCTAGGGTAAGGTGACCACACCCCATCTAAACAGACGTGACTACATTGACTGCAGTCATATTCCTTAATGAAAACCTAGTGTAAGTTGACAACACCCCATCTAAACAGAAGTGACTATATACACTGCGGTCATATTTTTAAATGAAAACCTAGTGTAAGGCGACCACACCTCATCTAAACAGAAGTGACTATATACACTGCAGTCATATTGTTAAATGAAAACCTAGTGTAAGGCGACCACACCCCATCTAAACAGAAGTGACTATATACAGTGCAGACATATTGTTTAATGAAAACCTAGTGTAAGGCGACCACACCCCATCTAAACAGAAGTGACTATATACACTGCAGTCATATTTTTAAATGAAAACCAAGTGTAAGGCGACCACACCCCATCTAAACAGAAGTGACAATATACACTGTGGTCATATTGTTAAATGAAAACCTAGTGTACGGCAACCACGCCCCATCTAAACAGAAGTGACTATATATACTGCAGTCATATTGTTTAATGAAAACCAAGTGTAAGGCGACCACACCCCATCTAAACAGAAGTAACTATATACAGTGCAGACATATTGTTTAATGAAAACCTAGTGTAAGGCGACCACACCCCATCTAAACAGAAGTGACTATATACACTGCGGTCATATTTTAAAATGAAAACCAAGTGTAAGGCGACCACACCCCATCTAAACAGAAGTGACAATATACACTGTGGTCATATTGTTAAATGAAAACCTAGTGTACGGCAACCACGCCCCATCTAAACAGAAGTGACTATATATACTGCAGTCATATTGTTTAATGAAAACCTAGTGTAAGGCGACCACACCCCATCTAAACAGAAGTGACTATATACACTGCGGTCATATTGTTAAATGAAAACCTAGTGTAAGGCAACCACACCCCATCTAAACAGAAGTGACTATATACACTACGGTCATATTTTTAAATGAAAACCAAGTGTAAGGCGACCACACCCCATCTAAACAGACGTGACTACATACACTGCAGTCATATTCCTTAATGTAAACCTAGTGTAAGGCGACAACACCCCATCTAAACAGAAGTGACTATATACACTGCGGTCATATTGTTAAATGAAAACCTAGGGTGAGGTGACCACGCCCCATCTAAACAGAAGTGATTACATACACTGCGGTCATATTCCTTAATGAAAACCTAGTGTAAGGTGACCACATCCCATCTAAACAGAAGTGATTACATACACTGCGGTCATATTCCTTAATGAAAACCTAGTGTAAGGCGACCACATCCCATCTAAACAGAAGTGACTATATACACTGCAGTCATATTTTTAAATGAAAACCTAGTGCACGGCAATCATGCCCCATCTAAACAGAAGTGACTATATACACTGCAGTCATATTTTAAATGAAAACCTAGTGCACGGTGACCATACCCCATCTAAACAGAAGTGACTATATACACTGCGGTCATATTTTAAATGAAAACCTAGTGTAAGGCGACCACACCCCATCTAAACAGAAGTGACTATATACACTACGGTCATATTTTTAAATGAAAACCAAGTGTAAGGCGACCACACCCCATCTAAACAGACGTGACTACATACACTGCAGTCATATTTTTAAATGAAAACCTAGTGTAAGGCGACCACACCCCATCTAAACAGAAGTGACTATATACACTGCAGTCATATTTTAAATGAAAACCTAGGGTAAGGTGACCACACCCCATCTAAACAGAAGTGACTACATTGACTGCAGTCATATTCCTTAATGAAAACCTAGTGTAAGGTGATCAAACCACATCTAAACAGAAGTGACTATATACACTGTGGTCATATTTTAAAATGAAAACCTAGTGCACTGCAACCACGCCCCATCTAAACAGAAGTGACTATATACACTGCGGTCATATTTTAAAATGAAAACCTAGGGTAAAGCGACCATACCCCATCTAAACAGAAGTGACTATATACACTGCGGTCATATTGTTTAATGAAAACCTAGTGTAAGGCGACCACACCCCATCTAAACAGAAGTGACTATATACACTGCGGTCATATTTTTAAATGAAAACCTAGTGTAAGGCGACCACACCCCATCTAAACAGAAGTGACTATATACACTGCGGTCATATTTTTAAATGAAAACCTAGTGTAAGGCGACCACACCTCATCTAAACAGAAGTGACTATATACACTGCAGTCATATTGTTAAATGAAAACCTAGTGTAAGGCGACCACACCCCATCTAAACAGAAGTGACTATATACACTGCGGTCATATTTTTAAATGAAAACCAAGTGTAAGGCGACCACACCCCATCTAAACAGAAGTGACAATATACACTGTGGTCATATTGTTAAATGAAAACCTAGTGTACGGCAACCACACCCCATCTAAACAGAAGTGACTATATACACTGCGGTCATATTTTAAAATGAAAACCAAGTGTAAGGCGACCACACCCAATCTAAACAGAAGTGACAATATACACTGTGGTCATATTGTTAAATGAAAACCTAGTGTACGGCAACCACGCCCCATCTAAACAGAAGTGACTATATATACTGCAGTCATATTGTTTAATGAAAACCAAGTGTAAGGCGACCACACCCCATCTAAACAGAAGTGACTATATACACTGCGGTCATATTGTTAAATGAAAACCTAGTGTAAGGCAACCACGCCCCATCTAAACAGAAGTGACTATATACAGTGCAGTCATATTGTTTAATGAAAACCTAGTGTAAGGCGACCACACCCCATCTAAACAGAAGTGACTATATACACTACGGTCATATTTTTAAATGAAAACCAAGTGTAAGGCAACCACACCCCATCTAAACAGACGTGACTACATACACTGCAGTCATATTCCTTAATGTAAACCTAGTGTAAGGCGACCACACCCCATCTAAACAGAAGTGACTATATACACTGCGGTCATATTTTAAAATGAAAACCTAGGGTAAAAGCGACCACGCCCCATCTAAACAGAAGTGACTATATACACTGCGGTCATATTTTAAAATGAAAACCTAGGGTAAAGCGACCACCCCCCCATCTAAACAGAAGTGACTATGTACACTGCAGTCATATTGTTAAATGAAAACCTAGTGTAAGGCGACCACACCCCATCTAAACAGAAGTGACTATATACACTGCAGTCATATTGTTTAATGAAAACCTAGGGTAAAGCGACCACGCCCCATCTAAACAGAAGTGACTATATACACTGCAGTCATATTTTTAAATGAAAATTTAGGGTAAGGCGACCACACCCCATCTAAACAGAAGTGACTATATACACTGCGGTCATATTTTTAAATGAAAACCTAGTATAAGGCGACCACACCCCATCTAAACAGAAGTGACTATATACACTGCGGTCATATTTTTAAATGAAAACCTAGTATAAGGCGACCACATCCCATCTAAACAGAAGTGACTATATACACTGCGGTCATATTTTAAAATGAAAACCTAGGGTAAGGTGACCACACCCCATCTAAACATCCCCATATGAAGCATGTGTTACATAGAGTTAAAATACTAATATAGTAATACACCTCAGTAAACCAAAATTTCCTCAGAACCAGAATAATGAAACAGAACAGAACTTCTCAAGAACTGGATACCCCTTAAAAGCAGACTTTTCACTTGATCCCATGGGTGTCCAGTTTAGAGGGGTTCCACTGTAAGCAATGTTTCTAAGGTCAATAAAAGATTTATTTTGGAATTTGGTCATTACATGCATCAGCTCCACACCCGCACCCCCCCCTCCTGTGTGCTCCCAATATTTGGTGCTCTTCATGGAATTTTTTGGGGGTGTTGGGTACGTGTGTGTGTGTGTGTGTGTGTGTGTGTGTGTGTGTGTGTGTGTGTGAAAGAAAACACTTTGGTCTATAATTCAGTTTTGTTGTCCAAAGCCAAATCAGGTTCCTCTATTTGATTTGCACTGCAATTAAATATAAAAATTTAAGACTTTGCTTGTGGAGAAAAGTTAAAGAACTAACATTAAATTTTACTCTCTTTTTCAGTCATGACAATTATTTTTTTATGGCTTCACAGCTGTATTTTTTATGCTAGTCCCCTTGTTAAACTGAATGATGTGGAATATGCATTTAGGCCATATTTGCCATTCATCTCTTTACAACATTTCATGGAAAGAAGAACTGATGCCAAAAATATATAAAGTCAAAGATATGCAAATCTTCTTAGCATATAATATGTAAACAAAATATAAATCATTCTACTCCTTATTTCTAAAATTTGGCAAATAAATAATTCAGGACATGCTATTCTAATGTAGATTGGCCATTTAATTTCATATTTTGTAAAGACAGTTTGGCTTAAATTAGCCAATTTCCTGCATGAGACATATGGACTGTGTATTTTCACCCTTGATATGAACTATATTTGTCATGTAGTTTTCAAACAGGGATAAAACTTGCTGAATCATTAGACCCAGAGAATTTATCTCCCGTCACAAAGCTATCATCAAGATGTTTTTGCAGCAGATGAATGAAGTAGATTTTTCAAATCCCAGCTCCCCTTAGATAAACCCTATCCTTCCAGATAGGATAAAGCTTCTAAAATAAACCCATCTATGTAATTTACAAAGATAAAAGAAAACACCTGTTCACCTAAAACTATGAAATCTATACAAGCTGTCAATTTCTCCATTTTATTTTTCTCAGTCTATTGTTGTTATATTCATATACAAGCTTTCTTACAAATATACACATAGAATGCGATTCATTATTTATTATTTTTCTCAGTCTATTGTTGTTATATTCATATACAAGCTTTCTTACAAATATACACATAGAATGCGATTCATTATTTATTATTTTTCTCAGTCTACTGTTGTTATATTCATATACAAGCTTTCTTACAAATATACACATAGAATGCGATTTATTATTTATTATTTTTGTTTTTCAACTTCAGTTTTGCTTATCTGGAAAATCACGACTTGGGACATCTATCAGCATTTCACATTAAAGTTAGGGTTAAAATGCACCTAAGTGAAAATAAACTTGTCAAATGGCTATCAGTCGAGGGTTTCAAGGTACAGAGCAACCAGTTATGTTTCTGCAGCAAGTCTTAGCTCAAGACAAACTAAATCGTAAGTGCTGCACCAATTATCAACTGGTGGCTAAAAAGTGTGAGAAAATTAAACAAAAGGAACATTTCTTTAAAGTTGCAATCCAAGGTACAGTTTTAATATTTAAAAATTTAGAACATATTCATTCTTATTTTCTTCCTATGATGTGCTATTCTTCAATTTCTTTTAAAGACTGTTGGCTATTTAGGTCACATTCCAACACAGACTTATTAACAAGAATTCTGTGGAATTAAATGTCTCGTCTACCATACAATACCCATTGTTGCAACTATAAACCAAATTTCACTGACCTAGGACTTTAACGTTAAACTTTAATGTAAAAGTCATCACTGTCAAAAAAATAATACCCATATTACGAAGTATAAACGTGTGACAAAAATGACAACTTGTAGCACCTCATTTCATTTGACCTTAAATATGCTGAAATGTCATTGAACATTCCTTTCTTTTCAACTATATAATACCACAGCAGCTAGTGTAAGCAGCTGCAGCACTAATACCTCCAGTCAACATAATGGATTAATATGCACACAAGTTTTAACACACCACTGTAATATAACCTAAACACTATATTTATTATATCAATAAATACCGTATTTCCTCTAATACGCACCTGGGCACTTATTCTCATACATGGCACTATATTGAGGCCTGGTACTTATTTTTTTAAGTAAACTTTAGAAATGAAAAATAAGAATTCATAATTCAAAATTTTATTAACCTTCTGACTACTGCAGGCGAGATATCTCACCCGACGTCATGTCAGTCGATATACTGTACACTGTATACAGTGCATTCCCCAATTCATATTTCCCGCCGTTTTGCACACGACACTCACCAGAAACGGAAATATAATTAAAGAAAAAAGATTTTTTTTCAAAATGGTGGTTTTTGTTTTGATTTTTTCAATTGAAAATACCTTGAAATTTTGAGTTCAAAAAGTGGTTTTCGGCAAGTATTTTCGCTTGACAACAATGGCGGCACGTCACGGTAATTTTCAGGGATCGATAGCTGATTGTAACAGCTAATTTGATAATAAATTTGATCGTTTTACCAACAACGAAAATTAAAAAAATATTGCAATATGAATCGTAGTTCGGGTTTTAAAAAAAATTCTGGTCAGAAAACCACTGTTATCGGGAATAATGGACATAAATACTGGACAGCTGGCCACAACTGCCCGTAAGTAAACGCAACTTTTTAGATTTTTTGCCTAATTTTAATCACCATTAGCCGATCTAAAATAATAAAAAATACCAAAAAAGACACGAAAATAATACTTACCAATTCATATATGAACTTTATTTCATGTATTTATGAAACATTTAAGTGAATATATGTGAGTAAAAATTATAAACTTGTACCCACTCAACGTGGTTTTTGTTAAAAATTAATCCAGTAGTCTAAAGGTTAACCATTAAACTTTAAATTCAAACCGTAACAAAATGCTAATAGTAAACAGGACACTGAACAAATGATCACATGCTTATGTAATTTAATTTAAAATGGAAATCACTGTTTAGTTTCACCTTGCTCCTAGGCCTCTTCTTCACGAAAAACCAATGTCAGAACGCATCAGTAATAATGACCAGCTATCTTACATGGAGTTTACTGCAGACCCCACACCTATTTCTTTTAACTGGGTTACAGACCTGACTACAGATTTTCAAAGCTATCTTAGCACTACAACACTGTAAAACTGTCATAAGCTATGATGTCACATGTCATAGCCTACGATGGTTTTACAATATCACAGTGCTAAGATAGCTTCAAAAATCTGGGCCCAGATCCTTATTGGAGGCTAGCAGTTATTTGAGGCCCAGCACATACTAGAGGAAATACGGTCTATCTAGGATTCTATCTACTTGTCATTCTAGTTTTCCATAAACATCTAAACTAATTTTGAGTAACACAATAAATATATTACAAATATTATGATGAAAGGAAACACCTAGATTCCACCTCAGTACAGACAATCGATTGTTTCAATGTTACATAAATCTCTATTACTAAACACAAATACTTCAAAGTGGTAAAAACTGAAAAATAAGCTGTTAAGCTGTATTTCTGCACAAGACAGGTATATATATTTCTGGTATATCCTTGACATTTGTATACACAATCCAAGGATGTCATTAACAAGCAGTTGACAGCATGAATGAATGAATGAATGAATGAATGAATGAATGAATGAATTAATTAATGTTTAACACCACCCTAGCACAAAAACACACATGACAAAAACATACATCACAAAAACACACATCGGCTATTGGGTGTCAGTAAAGGTAAGTACATGTAAATATAAAAATTATTTACATTAAGAATAAAATTTATATAATTATGTAAAAACACAGCGTAAAGAGCTGTGGGGAAAAAGTATAATACAATACAAATATCTAGGTAAACATATTATAAACTGCAATTTTTTGTCACCTATTTGATAGATGTTTGTCAGGTACAGACTTACAAAATACACATGCTGCCCATGCTACTAAATGTTGGTATTTTTACATAATGTTGCATGTTGATAACTGCGATATCTGAATTTTAAAAATTATCCCTGATTGGTACATGTAGTAAATGTATGGTGTTAATGTATTAGATAAACCAATGAAATCGTGTCGCTGTAAGGTTCCATAATCAACCTATTTAGGTTCCATGACATTCATAGTAAACACACCATAAGATGGTTGTAGGGCATATAGTGAAACCCCTCAAAGCAGGATCCTTTGTATACCAGAATTCAATCAAAACAGGATGTTTATCTGTCCCTTTGTAAGTATCAGTACAGAACAGAACCTCTCTTAACCGGACACCCTTAATAGAGTTTCTGCTTGATCCCATGGGTGTTCTGTTTAAAGGGGTTGCACTATACTTGCAATAAGCAGCAGTCCAAGAGACAAGTGGTCACCTGGGACCTGGGAAGCACTCAACCTGTCATTAAAGAGATGAATAAATCCAATATATCTGAACGTGATCACCGATATTAATAACAATGCCAAGAATCCATCAGTCTTAGCTACCATGGAATCAATGACAAATATATCATTAACTTTTCAACAGGTTTCTCAAATCTTCTAAATTAATAATCATGGATGATGGCAAGCTTTGAGAACAATACTTAATAAAACCATCAAAATGACAATCTGCAGGATACTTTAAGCATTTAATTTTACTTATCACAATGTATTGCAACTGATAATAATCAAGCATAAATCATGAATTTGCTTTACAAAAGTAAACATTTAGCCAGATACTAATTAATTTGGATGATTTTTCCTATACTCATGTGAGCATTTTTTAGGCATGTTCCTTCTCTATAAAACATTAAACTCCTTTAAACAACTAAAACCTTCTACATTATGTTTTTCAAATGACCATGTCTAAAAAATCTCCAAGAAGCAGGTACATGTTATATACCCCTCCCCATCATCATCATCATCATCACCATCATCATCATGTCTATCATCACCATTATTCATCATCATCACCATTATCACCATTATCATCACCATCATCATCACCATCATTATATGTAATACTGTATATGTAATACTAACACATGATTGGTATTACAGTACAAGGAAAAAGCTAATCTCACTACCAAAGAGTTCTATGATCAATATTTCGTGCCACAAGACAATTTAAGATAAAAAAGATCATTACAGTCGGTTTAAAGTGGCCACATGTCGTTTATGGTCACCAGTTGAGTTCGTGCCCAATCAAATGTGGAGTAATAACCCATTTAACCAATCAATGGCCACATGCTGTGATAACAATGGAGCGCACAATGGTCTGATATTTGCAATGAATAGGCTAGGTTAACATGCTCCGCAGGACATTAAAAATCAAAGTGGGGTCTGAAGTAACCAGTGATTTTTGTCAATAAATGCCAACTCTATTTGATTAAGGTTTTAAAAATAATATTTAATTATAAATTATATCTGCAGCTTCAAATAATATATGGCAATTATATAATTTGTGTGTCAAGGACAATGGGATTTTTTTTTTTCTTCAAAAAAGGTTTTGACACAGATCTATAAAAAAATGTTTAATGTGCCATGACTAAACATCATAATTATGTTAATGGTTGTAGGGCAGATATCTATTTTTAGAAAACATTAGACTAAATTGGGTGAAATACATTGATGTAAAAAAAAGAATTGTGTTGTTGTTATTATTATTATTATTATTATTATTATTATTATTTTACACAAATAAGAACCATTAAGATAAAATTTCTATGATAGTAGTTTTTAGTTCAACTATTCTTTCTGTTCCTTAAAATTCAATTAAGAGTTTTACTGTCTCCAGGAACTCCACATTGAGCTCACCCTAAAGGGTTTTTTGGTGATTATTCAGCAGAGGGTGGACCCCTTCAAGGATCATTTCAAAACTTACAAAATTTAATGTTGTACTGACATGAATATATAAAAGCACCATAAAAGTTTCTCTTTCCAGCCATATGCAATAATCTGTTTACATAACAATTATTAAATATCAAATATATCAAATTTGTGGCAGCTGAAACTTAAATATTAAGTTGGGGTTTTTCACATGCATTTCTATATTTACATTTTATAATTATAGGCCCAACACATGTCTCAAAATATTATACTTGGCAGCAAATCACATGACTTAAACAAACAAGTACATGTATGCAGTGACCAACACACGTAAAAAAAACATGATTGTATTAAGAACTTTAAGAAAATGTTCTGGATCGGTTTTCCCAAGCAATCAAAATGTGGTTAACCGTAGATTCTAGTATTTCCTTTATTCCTAGAAACTTGCATGTCAAGTAAGCAGCAATGCCAGGAAAAACCAATATGGTGGAATGATCAAAGAAAGCAGAAGAGTGAAGTCCTATCTACAATTTAAGTGATCACAAAACTGCCACGGTGTACATGTATGACCCTTTCGGCATGTTTATTGTTTGATAGCTCTTAGAATGGAAAACCATTTAACTGGTGTATACAGGAATCCAGGTGAGAAATGTACGACATGTTTCAGAGGAATGTGAAATCAATTAAACAGATTGGAAAACAACACAAATATTCCACTCACCCATAAGATGAACATTTTCCAATTTGAAGAAATATTTCTGGGATGACAGCACTCATTTTTAAAAGAAATGGATTATTTTGATCCATGATATTTAGCAAAGTTTCAAATTCAGCCTATATAATTGTCAGTTATCAAACAAGGTGTAAGAAATGTTCACTATGAGAGAACAAACATGCTGCCACTACCCAGACTACTTTCATCCAAGGTCTTTTTATTTCACCTTTTGAGAAATAGCCTCTAAATGTCAACTGTAAAGTGATTTCAAAGCCTTCAGTTATTCATGATTGTCAAACTCTGAAGAAACAACTTTTATGCCAGAATGATAACACGGATCAAAATCGACATGAAATAAGCATTCCATAAGGTATCTAAGAATTTATAACATGCAAATACCAAAAGCTGGTGCAGAATGAATATTGTTCAAGAAAAAAAGAAAAATGATTTAATGGACAAATGGAAAAATCATTTAATAGTTATTGTTGGCTACATGTAGAATAAACATTTATTTTTAAGTGATTCAGTATTCTGTGAATAACTGGTAGAGCTGCCAACATAAAGAATATGCCATAACCTTTTGCAATTGTCTTCTCAGAAACAAACTTGTTTGGTGCACGTTTTGCTGTATGCACAACATTAGCATTCCACAACAAGTGGAATAATTATAACAGTAATCAAGTGAAGCCACACAGTTTGTAATAATGTGCAATCAGCTCCAGTATTTCCTGGTCTGCTCGTCAAGTGTAATCACAGCCGATGAAGAGGAATGAAAATAAAGCATTTCATCGGAATTATTAACTCTGGTATGTCGATTAGTAAACTGACCTTTTCCGTCAGAAAACTACGTCTGTACTTGTGGTATGCTCAGGGCTTTAGATTGTAAAGTCAAGGCAATAAATATACTCTTCAAAAGAAGAAACGCAAAACCACATTGTCGTAACATTTGGAGAATTGATTTAATTATTGAATGGTGAGTCCGATAATTACCAAATGTTGCAGGATTGTTCACAATTCACTCTAGTCCATTGTGAGTAAGTGATAGGACACACCACCAAGGTCAAGGTCATCTGGAGTCAATACCGGGTGTGGCCTCCGCGTGTGTTGACAACTGCCTGGCACCGCCTGCCCATTGAAGCAACCAGAGTACGGATGACGTCCCGGGGGATGGTGGCCCACTCGGCCTGCAAGGCTGCTGCCAGCTCGGGCAGGGTCTGGGGCTGTGGTTGTCGCTGTCGGAGGCGTCGGTCCAACTCGTCCCATAGATGCTCAATTGGGTTCAAATCCGGTGATATCGATGGCCAAGGAAGGACATTAATGTTGTTGTTCTGTAGGAAAGCCGTTGTGAGACGTGCTGTGTGAGGCCTGGAGTTGTCATGTTGGAACACTGCGTTGGCGTTGGCCATAACTGGAACGATGTGTGGGCGGAGGATCTGGTCAATGTAGCCCTGTGCATTCAGGTTGCCCTGCACGTGGACCAGGTCAGTTCTGCCAGTGTGTGAGATGGCTGCCCACACCATGACACTACCCCCGCCGAATCTGTCCACTTCCTGCACGCAGTTTGCCGCATAACGTTCACCACGACGCCTATACACGCGACATCTTCCATCATGACGTCGGAGCAGAAATCGGGACTCGTCACTGAACCACACCTGTCTCCATCGCAGTTGAGGCCATTGTCGATGAATCTGGCACCACTGCAGTCGGAGTCGACGGTGTTGTGGTGTTAAGATGACACCTCGAACTGGACGTCTGGCACGAATTCCTACCTCACGTAGGCGGTTCCGTACGGTCTGGTCGGATATCCTGCGCAAACCTGGTATTGCTGCGGCTGTGGAGGTGGCAGTAGTCAATCGTTCCCGAAGGTGGCGTACCCGGATGTAGCGGTCCTGCCCGGGGGTAGTGACCCGTGGTCGACCGGATCTAGGGAGGTCACGTGTTGATCCATGTTGCTGGTAACGGTCCCACAGTCTGGAGATGGTGCTTGGGGACACATGGAATGCCCTGGCAACGGCCGTTCTGGATTCGCCTGCGTCTAGTCGGCCGATGGCATTGTTTCTCTGCGGTTCACTGAGACGTGGCATGTCCTGGATTGTCAACTGTCGGCCAGATACAGAGGCCAGGCAAGCGAACACCCTGCACTTTTATACTGAAGGTGTTCATGTTGCACGTGCAGACAACGCACGTGCAGTGGTGACATGGTTTGCACGTGGCTGCGTTTTTGCGAATATTCACATTTTGGAACTTTATTGTACAGTAGCTGCGTTTTATCGAATGTAACCGTGGGAATGTGTTTGGGACATGCAATGACCTTATATTCACAAAGCATGAACCGGTAGGAAACATAAAATCGGAGTTATAACCCATTTGTACCCTTTTGCGTTTCTTTTTTTGAAGAGTATATTAGAAAAATTACTGCAGCACTAAAAACATTTCACTTCAAAAACTATTAAATTGGGCTGAAACAAGTATTCTGAGAATACTGCTAAAGTAATACATGTCCTCTACTGGACCCAAATTTTTTTCGTATCTTCTAAGTTCAAGGGACATGACTTTTTGAAAAATGGATAAAAAAGGCCATGAAAAGTGAAACTTGATCTGTAACAGTACATGATAAAACTGTATACAAAATTTCAGCTCAGTGTCTTGAGACATTGTGAAAAAGTCTGAAAAACATATTTTCATATCTCTTAACTCTGTCAAAATGGGAATATCAACATCAAAGTCTGAAAAACATATTTTCATATCTCTTAATTCTGTCAAAATGGGAATATCAACATCAAAGTCTGAAAAAACATATTTTCATATCTCTTAACTCTGTCAAAATGGGAATATCAACATCAAAGTCTGAAAAACATATTTTCATATCTCTTAACTCTGTCAAAATGGGAATATCAACATCAAAGTCTGAAAAACATATTTTCATATCTCTTAACTCTGTCAAAATGGGAATATCAACATCAAAGTCTGAAAAACATATTTTCATATCTCTTAACTCTGTCAAAATGGGAATATCAACATCAAAGTCAAATCTGATCTGTAACAGAACATGATAAACCTATACACAAAACCTCAGCTCAATATCTTGAGGCACTGCACAAAAACACATCTGGAAAACTATATGTCGGACAGACAGATGAACAGAGAAGAAAAAGAAATTTGTTTTGTTTAACGACACCACTAGAGCATATTGATTATTCATCATCGGCCATTGGATGTCAAACATTTGGTAATTTTTACATATTCATAGAGGAAATCCATTACATTTTCCCATTAATAGCAAGTTATCTTTTATATACACCATCCACAGAAAGGATAGCATGTAACATACCAGTCGTGGTGCACTGGCTGGAACGAGAAATAACCTAATGGGCCCACCAATGGGGATAGATCACAACGCGACCGCACATCATTCGAACGCTTTACCACTGGGCTACGTCCTGCCCCAAATGGAAGAGAGAGAGAGAGACAGACAGACAGACAGGCAGAAGGACAGACAGACAGACAGAAGGATAGACAGACAGACAGACAGACAGACAGAAGGATAGAGATGAAACCTATAGTCCTCTCTGGTTGGAAGTAACACACTAATAACTTAACTGAATTTCTGAAAATCCAGAAAGCCTTAGTAGCAGTTAATAAGATTACTGTACTAAACAGTCCTAGCTGTGCTCAGAACAGGTGTGTGTGTGTGTGTGTGGAGGGGGGGGGGGGGGGGGGATGACATCAGCCATTAAAAATTACAACCTGTTGCCTGCTAATGATACTACTAAGTATTGCTTATATCAGCAGAGCATAAACATCCCCACATTTCACTTTTATAATAAACATATGTAGGAAGGGAATGTTTGTTTTACGGGTACCCAACACATTGTTTAATCAGAATGTGTAAGTGTCATGAGTATGGTAATTACATACATGTCAGTTAGCTCTAGAGGATTAAAGAAGAAACCCAGTACTAAAGATTGTTTTGTTTAACGATACCACTGGAGCACACTGATTAATTAATCATCGGCTATTGGATGTCAAACATATGGTAATTCTGACTCGTAGTCATCAGAGGAAACCTGATACATTTTTCATAAGCAGCAAGGAATCTTTTATATGCATTTTTCCACAGAAAGGAAAGCACGTAACACAAGCTACAATTAGTTGTGGTGCACTGGATGAAACGAGAAAAAACCCAACCAGTTGAACAGATCCAATGAGGTGGTTTCATCCTGTGACACAAGCACACCAGGCGAGCACTCACACCCAAACCCAGTACTGGTAGGATATTCTGGACAAGCATCAGCAAGATTTTAAATATTTTACAACACATAGAACAGTACATCAGGCCTGTGCTTATAAACCTTAAAGTCTAAACTTTAATAAAGTCCAGACTTTAACGTCATGGCGACGCCATTCAAATAGCATTACATTAAAGTCTGAACTTTATTAAAGTCTAGGCTTTAAGTTTTATAAGCACTAGCTGAAACAGAACAAATTCACAGGATATTCTGAGGGAATTGATCTAAATAATGCAGCCCTTGAAATTCAGATGATTCTGAAAGCAATTTAGTACAGATAATAACAAAGTTAATACCTAATAATGAGAAATCAATTTTGCAATTGTTTTTAGCAGTGACGCTGCTCATTGTGAACACAAATTTCAAGGACCATAGTGCTCTCAACATTTTAGCCAAAAAAGCACAACAAAAAAATATAATGAAACCTGTTAAAGTGCACTTTACATGATGTATATAAACATAACTAGTACACAGTTTCGTTTTGGTTATCATGTTGTCACATACATAAATTTAAAAATAAAATTTAAGAGATTTGTCCTACAAAATTATGCAGTTCTCTGAATTTCCCCAAAATGGGTTGGTGGTCACCCCACAAACCACTCTTTCATCGTGTATGCTCATGCCATTCAGTGCTGATGGAATCAGTCTTAAACTGCAGGGGCATGGGCAGGAGGGGGATCGGGGGTTTATCTTAACCTCCCCACTTAACCTAAAACAATTTTTAACCAGTCAATATTAGGCTATTCATATAGGTGTCCAAGCAATATTAATATTCAACCCCACTCACCCCCCTGGTCTAAGATCCTGAATTATGACACTTCAGAAAAAACTTTTAAAGTGATTTAAACTGTTTCATGGAAGCCAACATAACTCGGCTAAGAAGAGAACTATGCAGGCCAAGTTTCTAGCACCAGACATTCCTGTTTCTTCATGTTGTACAAAGATATACATTGTATTTACACCCGTGGAAAGTTTCCACATAGCTCATTTGATAGGATTTCTACTATTTACACACTCAAAGATCAAACTATTTACAAGGTAACCTGCAAATATTATGGTGGATCAAATCATTGACAAGTCAAATACAAGAAGTCAGAAAATACTGAAAAAAAGCTAAAACAAACGTTGGAACAATGTGATTTTGTCACTTTCTAACTAAAACTGAAAACAATATGTAAGAAAGGTATACACGTGTCAGATTGATTAATAGCATAAGCTTTCAGAAAATAATTCCATGAAGATCACGCTAACACATCTGAAAACAAAATACATGGATGTCATCAAATCTGTGATAAGCCGCAACCTTTATGAGTATCATAAACAGGCTCTTTCCTACAGTGGGTAAGATGGAAGTCCAATGCCTTCCGACTGAATTTTTCCAAACATATTTAGTTTTTCTAAATAAATGATTAGTAATGAAAAGCAATGTTTTTGGCTTCAGATATGATAACATAATCTTTTGAGCCATTCAGACTTCAAAACCCCTTCTTACAAAAACCCTTCTTACTCCCTCAAAGAAGACACTTTGGAGAAAACTTGAGTGTTTTCTCTTTTATAGATACATTACCTGTCCTCAAACAAGTGCACCTCCCCCCCACGCAAGTGGTCTGGTCCGAACATCCCAACAGCCAATGGGATGGCCTAAATTCTTCTACTGCATACTGCTCTCTAGTTCCGGTCACATGACTGTAACTTCCTTCTTTTTCCCTGAGCGCATCGCACGGAGAACAGGAAGCGGGGAGGCCCGGGCGGGATGAATCTTGAGGACAGGTAATGTATCTATAAAAGAGAAAACACTCAAGTTTTCTCCATTTCTATAGACATTACCTGTCCTCAAACAAGTGCAGCATTCAACAGATGGTGGTGGGTGCCGAGATCCGTAGATGCTTGTGATAACTCCCCAACCGGAAAGAGGCTGACTAGTGGAAGAATAAGGCCAACCTTGGTAAGCCCTCATCCTAGGGATGCCCGTCACAGACCAATGCAGGTGATGTTAGTAACAACAACCAGAATGGTGGCATCCGTCAGCAGTGGCAGGTACGGCTCCTAGAACACATGGACCAGGAGGCGGAAGCCACATCTCATGCTGGTTCTGACAGGGTGGGAAGACGTAGCCACCAGGGATGCAGGTGTTAGGTAACCCTCACGTATTGAAGTGTTATAGTTTTTCAATAACAAGCGACAACCTAATGAGGTGCATCCGTCAGAACATTGAACAAAACAAGACCCCCGAGTGTTTTCTGTCTAGTACACCAAAGATCTGTTAGTTCAATAACGACAACCAATAACCACATGCAGTGCAGGGTAAAGGTTATCGAGACAAAAGTTCCGGCACCAGTACGTGAACTGTGCAAAAGAACAAAAGTCTAAGCAATCCTCATCTGTCTATTCGATGGACATCTCGGTATGCAGCCCAGAATCAGACAGACATCAACGGCGACGAGGACGGCTTGTATTCAACAGAGTCTGTGCAGCAACAACCGGACCCAGATGATGGAACCCCTCAACGTCTTCTGTGGAGACATCCCTCAGATAATAGTTGGCGAAGATGGAGTCCGTAGCCCAGAACCAACCAGTGATAATGTGCTGAATGGGTGTGTTGCAGTGCAGGGACATCGTGGCAGCCAAGGCACGGAGTTCATGCGGATTAGAAGCAGACGGAGCAGGTAAACCCTCCTTCTGATAGGCGGTCAGGATAGAAGACCGGATCCAGGTGGCCACCGTGTTCTTGGTAAGGTCCCTCAACCGACTCTGGTTACAGGAAAGGAAAAGTCTTTTGCGATGTTGTCGAAAAGATCTGGTCCTCTCGATGTACTGGTGCAGGGCTCTGACAGGGCACAACGCCAAGTCCTCAACGTCCGCCGGACCAACGATAGAGGAGAGGGCCTGCACAACATACGAACGAGGCGCTTGGTCTGGTAACTGATTCTTTGCAACAAAGTTCATGAGTAACCCCAAGTTGACTGCACGCCGATCTTGGTGAAAACGTACCAAGTCTACATCAAGAGCATGGAGTTCTGAGACACGGGCAGCCGTGGCAAAACCGAGTAAAAACACCGTCTTCCGCATCAAGTCTTGCAGGGAAGAGGATTCGATCGGCTCATAAGGTGCGGTCGATAACGCTCGTAACACCAGATTCAGGTCCCATCTTGGTGGCCGAAACCGGTGTACTTGATCATCAAGGCGAAACCCTTTGATCATCTTATGGATCTCAGGAATACCCGATAACTTCGTTCCAGTAGCGACATCACGAACAGTAGCGATGACCGAAACGTACCCAGCGATGGTAGACCCCTTTAATCGTAAAGTGGTCCGCAGATACAGCCAAAAAACCCAGCAAGACGAAGTATCTGGATCGTCTGAGGTTTGAGGTTTTGCCGGACACACCCTCGGTGAAAGCAAAGCCATCTGACGTTGTAAGCCACAGTAGTAGATGATCTGTGCCCTTTCAAAATGGCCGCCGTAGACTGTGAAGAAAAACCTTTCTTTCTCAAACTCTTGGCGATAAAGTCCACGCGTGCAGTTGGAACAACTGCGGACGTGGATGGTATAGTCTTGACGTGGGATGCAGCAACAGATGATCCCAGTCTGGCAGCGGTAAAGGATGTGGATCGACAAGACGTATTAGATCTGGATACCACATCCTGGATGGCCACATTGGAGCAATGAGTAACAGGCGACAATGGTACAGCTGAAACCTCTGAAGCACCCTTGGAAGGAGGATTCGTGGAGGAAAAGCGTACGCGTCCATCTGTTCCCAGCTGATGGCCAAGGCGTCGAGATCCAGAGCTTCGGGATCCAGCACCGGAGACACGTAAACCCTCAGCTGATGGTTGAATCGTGTGGCGAAGAGATCGATGTTTGGTGTCCAAAGTCTGTCGCACACCCATCGAAACGCTTCGGGATGGAGCATCCATTCCGTCGGCTGTGGAGACGACGGCCGAGACAGTGTGTCGACTAGTACATTGGAAACCCCTGGAATATGGCGAGCCCGAAGTTGCAACGGAATCTCGTCAACCAGCTTGTAGAGACGATAAGTCAACTGCAGCAGACTGCTGGAGTGGGTTCCGCCCTGACGGTTGATATAAGCCACCGCGGTAGTACTGTCTGTGGCTACCATGAGAGAGGCGCCTGACAGCATCTCTCGCCAATGAAAGATGACGTAACTGACAACATCTCCAACAGGTTGATGTGTAGATCGGCTTCATCTGGAAACCACAGCCACCAACAGGGACTGGACTGCAAGGCGACTGGTAACCGGATCAGCAAATCTGCGTTATTGTACTGAATGCATGGATTCAGAAACAAACTGGATACCGCGACCTCGAAGCATAAAATGTTGCGCCGACGTCAAAATTACTCTTGCAATGATACTTCATGAAACAGTAATAGAGTGATTCAGGAATCAAGACATCGGAAACAGCGACCCCGTGATACAGGCAAGAGCCAAGACAGCGTAGCAACTCGCTACGCTACATGCCCGATATACCTGGAAGTGAAGCAACGCAAAACAGCAACCGGCTAAAATCCACGGCCGTCACACCACCCGGTGCGAAACAGCAGCAGAGACCATCTAGACAGCATCGGTCACGAACTCTGGCGGTAACAACAGTAAACGTCAGTGAGTTGATAAGCCGCAATGAACCATAGGAAAACGGTGACGGTAAAACCCCCGTACCACGTGATGGCAACTGGATAACTTCCGGAACCAGCGGAAGTAGCGACTGTCTTGCATCGCCACCGGATATAGAGAACGATCTGCCGAATGTCGCTGAACCTTCCTCGAACAAGAGAATATCGGTGCACGGGATCTCAACACAAGTGACCGGACCAGTAGACTTTCTTCGTCACCAACCCGGAACGCTTGTAACGTCGACCCCTTCACGGCAAAGAGCCGTATGTAGACCACAGGTCTGCCAAGATTACCGGCTTGTGCTGAAAGTCAAGAATGGATCGCTTCAGGCAAGTCGGTTGACGATAGTGTGCAATCGTAGTGCACATCGACGTCACGGAAGATATAAGGTAGACCAACATCAAAGTCGACGGCTAGAACAAGGCATATCCTCTGGCATCCTGCACATGAGGAGTTATGGTCGCCATGTACAACATGTACGCTGAACTGAAGCCATCGACAGGACGTGCCAATCTGTAAGTTCTAGGAAGACGTCTGGTCCCGCCGGAAACAGCGTCATCCAAGGCCGGCGTCACACCGTTGAAGGATAGGTTGAAGACGGATACGTTCGTTGTGACGAATGGGGAACGGCACAAACGAAGTCTACTCAAGTAAACCGACATCGGATCAGTCCTCAAACGGAAACCTTCTAGAATGGTGCGAGTGGACTGTGAAGTGACGAAAGCATATACACCGCAGCGAGACAAACAGTCACAGCCATGTGGGTCACTGCGTCCGGATCTTCTATAACGGAAGGTGCCGACGCATCATCTGGAAAATCGGTCAGTAACCTGGCACAGGCACTTCGATCCAATGTACTGGCTGCATCGGAAACACGGACCGTGGACGGTCCCGTCAGGAGCCGGTGTAACCCTGAACGCCGAATCAGCTGCCGACTGGTGTGGACGGTACGATGTACACGGACCGGCAGGAGCCGGTGGAACCCTGGACACTGCACCACTTCGATCGATCACGGGACGACGGTACCGAACGGTGAGCCGATGACGCAATTTTCCAATTCGTTACAGGGCTCCGTCTGCTTGCTGGAACAACGATACGCACGGGCCAGTTACTGGTAGCCGTGTAAACCGACGGGGGCCTGTGGCAGCCAACGATCGAATGCCGATATCTGCCGGTGGAACCTCCGTGGCGATCATCGAACCCGGACCCTTCTTGGCTGAAACCGGTGGATGGGCCAGCGGCGGTAGCATATCAGATATGACAGCCAGACAATCCCTCAGTGACAAGTGGTCCGCCGCATCCAGATCTTCCAGCACCGCATGAACCGATACATCATCAGAAAGTCACGTAGCACCCGTGAACAGGCCAGTCGCTCTGGTCATGGCCCGATGGAGATACCGGAGAACCGGACCGTGGGCGGTCCCGTGTGGATACCAAGGAACGGATGACCACATCGTCGTTGGATGTGGCAAGGACGGCAACATGTCGTAGACAGCCGCCAAGCAATCCCTCATAGTCATATGGTCCGTAGAGTCGGGCTCTTCAATGACAGATGCCGCAGGCGCTTCATCACCAAAGTCTCGTAGAACTCGAGCACAGGCCAATCGATGTACCGTAATGGAAGCCGCTGGTTAAACCGGACCGTGGATGGTCCCGTCTAGCCCTCGGAGGCCTTGGAAGCCACATCAACTGAAGGTTGGCGCTGATGATCTGTGGAACCCGTAGGGAGCCATACAGGTCATGTGGAACGGCTACGGTCCCGGCTCCGATGCGCCGAAGGGGACTTCCCCGCCGAAGATCGGTGAGCCTTGGAATCCGTGGAGCGTCTATCTGAATGAGCCGGCTTCTTAGAGGGCTGCGTAGAGACCGCAGGCCTGTCATCCGAAGTCTTAAGTAACGGTGGAGCTGAAGAAGCCGCACCCCCTGAAGAGGGGACTGGAACCGGACCTGACCCCGAACTCGCCGATTTAGGTAAGGTCGCCATTGACGCCATTGTTTCTTCCAGCATGGTCGGTAGAATTGAACGTAACTCTTCCGCCACGGAGTCAGCAATCGAAGGCGAAGATTCCACCTTCTTGGTCCTCGAAGATTCCACCTTCTTGGTCCTCGCTGACACCACCTTCAGGTAAGCCGCGAACTCGACATCAGACAAGCCCGCACAAAGGTCGCATCTAGAAGTGAGGCCACACGAACACGACAACCTGGGTCGCCGCCGGCTAACTTCTTGCAGCGTAACACGCTCGAACTAGTCGCCTGAACATTATCAGATATGATAATAGTAATTTTTCAATCTGTGAAAAGAAAGAAAAACCAACCATAACACAAATACAAAGCCGGTAAATAAAGACGCCATTTTGCAAATGGCGTCCGACACGACAACCGGCGATATAACAACATTTCATGTAATTAACACTTGGCAAGTCAAGCGAAATACGCGAAAGACATATGAAAGCTAACGAAAGCTAACGAAAATTAAGGTGAAAAACATTTCACCCAAACACAAAGCCAGTCAACACAGACGCCATTTTGCAAATGGCGTCCGACACGACAACCGGCAATATAAACAACATTTCATGTAATTAAACGCTTGGAAGTCAAGTGAAATACGCGAAAAGAACATACGAAAGCTAATGAAAACGAAGGTGAAAAACATTTCACCCAAACACTAATACAAAACCAAAGGTCTTATAAAAGTTGACTCCAAACAGAGCCAAGCAAAAGGACGTCCAGACCCTTTAGCGAAGAGAAAAAGAAGGAAGTTACAGTCATGTGACCGGAACTAGAGAGCAGTATGCAGTAGAAGAATTTAGGCCATCCCATTGGCTGTTGGGATGTTCGGACCAGACCACTTGCGTGGGGGGGAGGTGCACTTGTTTGAGGACAGGTAATGTCTATAGAAATGGTACATGTGTCCTCCATATTGCCCCTTCAACATTATCTGGTAACACCTATGACTGAAATAAGTGGGTCAGGTTGAAAAAACACATTCAAATAGCTTTAAGGATAACCTTGTATCTAAATTCACCATCATCTAAAACGGGTACTATTCTTTTTAGGTATCATAATCATATATATATATAATTTTATCTCAATTAATTATCATCCAACATGTGTAATACACCGATATTTCACATTTATCTAAATTTACCATCATCCAACATAGGTTATATGCCAGTCAGGATGGTTAAATGTGAGCAATTGCTCTCACCTGCATGTGCTCATGCAAAACGATTTCCTCGAAGGTGAAAAAATGGCTCACCGTATCACTAATTTATTTTACTAAAAATGACTGTGAATTTGACACAGAGAGCAATACTTGTTCTCCTACACAGTGTCAGGACAGCAGTTTGCTACCCAGTGATTTTCAAACCAAAAGCACTGTAATAATACCCTAGTATTCTTCTGTCATCCAATACACTGGAATTTCCACCTACTTCTATAAGCCTGATGATCTTGTTTACTTTGTACTTTACCATCAATCCTTGTTTGTCTCTCCTTGATCTTCAACAATGTACAGTGTTTACTGGTGCTTACAAAAGATCTACATTTATTTGTGATTTAACATAAAATGCTTCAGCATTTTGGCCACTGTTTAATCAGTCTGGCTTTTTGTTAAGACAGAGTATATTTTGGTGGGGTTTTTTTTATTGTTATAAATGTTGTGTAATACTTTATGTAATAAATCTTCTTGTTCTTCAATTTCAAAGTAAATAACTGGTATCTGCCAGAGGAAATAACTCCAATAATTAGCTATAATTCATGCACTAAATTGAAGATAAATACTATCTGAAAGTACAAATAAACTGGAAAGGAATGGCAATTTTAGCACTTTTTTTTTATCAGCTGCTGTTGGATATTGAACGGTAAATCTGAACTATAAAACCATTAGCACAATCATGCTTATGCATCTCTGTACAAGTCAAAGTCAAAAAGGAAATTATACTGTCTTGACATAACAGGTTTTAAGCAATTATTTGCCAAATTGACAAATGCAAATTAAACTTGAATTAGGCAAATATATTTAATTAATAATTTGCCAAAAGCTATTTGTAGATTTACAATGATTTTGGCTGTTTGGCTAATTGAAATATGAATTCAGCTACAGATTTTCTGACAAAATTTGCCAAATTGCTAATAATGTGCTTTTCACTGCTTTAGGAGGACTGCCACTCAACAAGACTGGTTTCACAAAATATCCTTCCTACTGCTTTTGAACTTAAGGATCATCAGAACTTTATTAATGTATACCCTAAATGCATGTATGTATTTTGTACTGTTCTAGACCAATTTCTGAACACTTGATGTACAGCAAAACAGTTATCAATCAAATTGTAACTCACCGGTAACATAAGTATAATCCACATAACCAAATGATTGGTTTCCTAGGTAAAAGGTAAGTAAACTGATTTCTAGTTACTTAAAAGTTTAATACATTGTCCCCTGAGACAAGACAGCACATGTCACTGCTGGAAACCAGAAAACAAGTAATGGCACTTACCGTTATCTTGACAATCAGCGGGGGTCTGTTTCCGCAGGTGAGCAAGTCGCGGGTCCAACCAGTGAGTTGTTTCATTGTTGTGGCTGCAACAATTCAAACAGTATGTTAATAACAAGACAAATATGGTTTCAAATATCTAAATACTAAACATCTTGAACATAACATATATATTTTTGCTGTAATCCACTGATGAATAAAGCAGCTCATTATTAAAACGAAGTCTCCATAGATACAACAAACCATGTATTTTGTTTATGGTTGACTTCAAATACATGTTTCAACTGAAAAAATGTGGAACCTGTATTTACCAGATACATCTGGAACTTGGCCACTCATTTAGTCCCTGGCTCTCTTGGTAGAATATTCTAAAATTTAGTTCCTGTACGATTTAAATATGTTTTACTGTATACTTTGTATTCTTAATAATTAGTAAAAAGTTTTATTTCTATTTTTGCTTTCACTTAAGTGCTACAAAACATGTTACAAAATACCTATGCTAAATGTTCCTAACTTTATCTGAAAACATGACATCATTTTAATGTTTTCAGTATGTACACTAAACAACAAATCATCCAACTTAAATCACTAATTTTAGAGAAAATCATACGAACTACGTCACTCCTTTTTTTTTTAGCCAAAAAGAAATTTTAATGCAGGATTTTCAATAATTTTTATAAAATTGAAATAGCCCTTTGTTGAACATGAAAACATATGTAATGTATTTTTTTTTTATTTGACTACAACTTGGTAAAATAATTTTTTTTTAAATAGTTTTAATTTTACTTTATTTAAATGTAGAAGTCTGCACTGTATTATACTATTTAATTAAGCCTGTACATACTCTATAAAATACGGTTGCCCATCATCCGTGAAGGCCATCTCCCAGTTGGAAGGTAACGGCCCCAAGTTGGACAAGCTATGAGCGCGCTCCAGGGATTTCTTCCTGCTCATTGGGGGCGGCAGCTGGTCCTCGCTGAATGGTTCCGGGGAGGTGCCAGACTCGTTGGTACTGCGGGTGCGCTTCCGGCGGCCCTCAGTGAACGGGTGGTAGCTGGGAAGCTGTGCGATCGAGTTAGTGCGCCGGACTGGCCCTTGGGGTTCCCGCGGTGGTTTGGGTGTGCCATAATGATTACCTGAAACATAAAACAGAGAATGAGTGAAAAACTCAAAATTACATGTAATGATGGTATAGAAAGTCAAGTCTTCACCAAAAAGGGCGAGTCATCAGTCCGATTCCCCTCCATACTTGGCTAGAAAGTTTTAGGAGAGCGGCAAATTGATCACCTTGCAATAAAAGTTTCAATACATTTTATCTGTGCGATATCCAGGGCATAAAATTTGGCACGAACGATTTTGTTGTTTGTCTGTCGGTTATGCAAAACCAATATAGACATGAACGACAGATCGTTCGTGCAAAAAAATGTAAACTGATGTCACAACTTATTAAGAGCTGTATTCATAACGTCTGGCACTTTGGTACGTTACACTAAAACTGAGCTCATGAAAGGAGCATTGAACAGCGGTTTAAGATACATTGTTGATATATATATTTTTTTAAAGGTATGTAATAAATACAGAACCTCACATACGTTATTTTCGCTTCCTATTTATTGCACACATTTATTGTGAGCAAGAACATACCACTCAACCGCAGTCTCATGGTAAATATTCTTGCGCACAATAAACTTGTGCAATAAATAGGAAGAAAAAAAAATGTATGTGAAGTTCAATCTGTACATTTATTTACTTTCTGACACCTGTGTGGTTACGCTGAAATATATGCATTAATTCTGAAACATGTATTGTAATGAAAACAAGTACATCCCTTGCTAAATCAATTTATTAAAACATGACATACACAGCGAAGAAAATAGTATGTTTAATAAGGGACGTTAAACATCGGCATCGATTGGATCGATCGAGGATTCGCAGAACTTCGGGTCTTTCCGTTCAGACCCGGAAGCTCAAAGCTCAATGCTTCAATCCCCGTTTCATTCAGACTATTGTTTGGTGCCAACAAGTACTCCCCTGTAACAGAACCGATGGGGTAGTGTGCTGAAATGTAAATGGCAGCTTTCAAGTTAGTCCCAGCATACCAAATAATAATAATAATTTTGTGATTATGATAAAAATTTGGAGAAAAGCTACGAAAATCACCCATCTTAGATTCTCATTTGATTACCGTTGTCGGTTAACCTTTTCATTTGTATCTGAACCACTGGAGAAAATCGTTCGTGCAAACACTAAAACCACACGAACGACATATTGTTTGTCTGAAAAAATCAAATTTTATGCCCTGGATATCTCACCCAGCACCATTTCAGGAGAGTGATCTTCAGCTCGACTAAAAGTAATAGTTTTTTCATCTTCTTTTCATTGAATATGTATACGGAAACTTACAGCTTTTACATCATTTCCACAATTATGTAAACAGGCACTAATGGTGATACCATTCCCAGTCTGGAGCTTGTCACGGTAAGACGTGTTTGTGCACACTGCACGTGCTTTCACAGCTCGACTTGGGGATCCTTCACTTTTGTTGTTTTTATCAGTGAAGTGAAGTTTTCTACTGGGATGTATGCGGCCATTGGAACTGATTGAACGCTGGAACGCTTCTCGTTTCGACAGTCTGCACCACCAGGTTGGATTCTTTTTTAGCGAGATTTCTTGCCTCCACGTCATTTCTCTGTCTGACTATGTTGACTTGTTTTTTCGTGACTCGTATGACGGCCATTCTGCAGAACGCCACGGTTGTTCGCGTTTAGTCTCTACATGTCCGAGCCTGTCCTAGCAGCACTGGAAGATTGACCGCCCCACTCTAAGAAGAAATAGGAAGCGGGGTCGGCCTGTACTACTCTTTTCTAGACTTTACTTTGTTTATTGTGATACCATCTCGTATCTTCCGGAGTCGGGCCTGTCCGCACCACTATACCAACCCATGGCATCTGGACTATACCCTAGTCTGATTCTCTCTCTCGTTCAGACAGATCCGGCTTCTCAAGATCTGTATTTCAGCACAGCACTACACCTTCAACCTATCGACTGTCAATCTAGGGGTTTTCTTGACGGGATGCAACCCATCTCATCCCTATAAGCTGTGCACCCAAACGGCCGTAACGAGGCATTCAAAACTTTATGTCGAAATTACTTCTTTCTTTTTTTAAAATATTATTAAATAGTCCGATCCTCTCTTCTTTCACTTATTTAATTTTGGACTGTCCTAAAATGCTCTAAATTATATAAATATTCGGCCGAGCAGTCAATTATTTTTATTTTTGGCTTGTAACTTTTTTTTTATTCTATTAACTTTTTAACTAATTGCTATTTTCAAAATTCTGCCCATTTTCAACTCTACCCCCACCCCCCCCCCTCCATCCCGAGTCAGGCCACCGATCTTATCGGAGGTCAGACTCGGGATGGGCGTGTTCGAAACCCTAGTGGTATATGGGCATGTTAAACTAGTTATCATCATCATCATCAATAGTGATATAGAAAGTTATAGTCTTTACATAATTTTTTCAAATATACAACAGGAAATAATGAGTGATATAAATGTTTTTCCATTATTTTTACAAATATACAACAGGAAATAATGAGTGATATAAATGTTTTTCCATTATTTTTACAAATAATGTTTTTCCATTATTTTTACAACAGGAAATAATGAGTGATATAAATGTTTTTCCATTATTTTTACAAATATACAACAGGAAATAATGAGTGATATAAATGTTTTTCCATTATTTTTACAAATATACAACAGGAAATAATGAGTGATATAAATGTTTTTCCATTATTTTTACAAATATACAACAGGAAATAATGAGTGATATAAATGTTTTTCCATTATTTTTACAAATATACAACAGGAAATAATGAGTGATATAAATGTTTTTCCATTATTTTTACAAATATACAACAGGAAATAATGAGTGATATAAATGTTTTTCCATTATTTTTTCAAATATACAACAGGAAATAATGAGTGATATAAATGTTTTTCCATTATTTTTACAAATATATAAACAGAAACTAAAGGTGGTATAAAATGATTGTTCTCCAAAATGCAAGGTTTGATGATCCTATATGAATTGATGAGGAAGATATGGACCAGATAAAGATTTCCCTCAATGTGCAGTAATGCATGAAAAGACTATCAAATGTCTGACATCCAGTAGCCAAGGATTGAAATGAATCAGTGATGTGCTCTAAGGGAGTCATTAAACAAAACAGAGTTTAACTTTTGTAACAAGCTTCGGTTTGTTAAAAATTTATAATAATCTCCTTTTTTTCAGTTACATTCCCTTGATTTAAATATATACAACAGAGAATTCATGAGGTTTAATTTCAAATAAATATTTGCATTACAAAATCAAACAGAATCTCACTAACACATAATACTACTGGTATTTATCATGTTTGTAATGTTTTTTCTTCAAGACCTGTCAAATTCAACCCTAATTTAAGCACGCTATTTGATATTTACATGCCTGTCACTTCCTTGTACTGGTTAAAACAGACAGCCTGAGAAAATCAATAAACTTCTGACAAGTAAATAATACTCACATTAGACTGTCAATATTTCTATTTACGTACACAATCAAATCGGAAGTGTCAACAAGACTGCAATAGTTTAGGTTGCAAGAGTTATCTCCCATGTTGACATCATAGTCAAAATGTTTGTTAAGACTGAAGCTTAACATATTCTTAATGCTCAGATAGAATGAGGAAGCTTCAAAGATGCTATGTAGCATTTAGATGGCCACCGCCACCACACGGGATACAGAAGCAGCAATGGATCTTCAGGACTTTAAAAATTGCAAGCATGACCATTTCATTCATGCATTGATTACAGAAATCTAATAATGCCTAACCTATGGGTTTTTTGTATGGAATAAATTTAGAATATTATTTACAACCTGGCTATAATGGGTTATGCCAGGGATTTATCACGGATATTTCGCTGTGGGATTGGGAAAATTAACACAAGTAAATCATACTTGGGACATGTTTTCAGGCCACTGAATGATGCAGTACACTACTGTTAAATTAATTTATTAGAACAGACATAATTAAATAAATATATAATGGGAATTTTTAGAACAGAAATTGTTAATTTTCAGTGCCACTTTATTTTGGGAAGGGGCCTATGTTCAGACACACAGAATGCCTGTATAAATCTCTGTATGCAAAAAAGAAATTGGCTTTCAAACTGGTGTAACAAAGCTTGTGGTATGGGCTATCCTGTGACAGAGTACAGGCTTGTAAAAAGTGAACAAATGCTCATTTCCTTGGTGCCTGAGGTACACAAGTTTATTATTGTTTGTGTATAAATGACTTATAACAACTACTGAAGCATGATACAACAAAACATAATGACATTTCCATTACATTCATTACAACCTTAATGTCATCCCACTCATCCACATGTAGCAATGCCAGTTTGTTCATTTCTCAATGAACGTAAATATAACATTGTCAGAGAACATCGTGTTATTTAGTGTTATTATTAGCAAGTATGCTATAAATTTAATTATAAGGATTGTCTGTTATTTGTTTTCATTCTTTAGGGTATGAACAAAATAAAAAAATCATCCACAAACTTATGTGCAAATAGCTTCGCGGATTCACACAATTTGTGGATGATTGTTTTTGCTCATACCCCGATGAATGTAAAAAAAATAACAGACAGTCCTTAAATGAACAAATAATATAAATGGCTATAGCAGAATTTAACATGAGCAATGTGTCTGCTGTGTGTTATATCATGTATTCTCACTGGTTAAATAAAAAGTGTAAAAAATACAACACAGCTAGGTACATAGGTACACATCCAATGACACGGTTAAACCTCTTAAAACCGGAATTCCCTAAAACCAAAAATTGTTCATGGTCCCTTTTCAAATTTCAGTATACAGTAAAATAACCTCTTTAAACCAGATATCCCTTAAAAGCAGACCGTTTACTTGGTCCTATGGGCGTCCAGTTTAAAGGGGTTCACTGTATATGAAAGGAATAAATGATTGCAATCAGGGCTGTTAGGGAAGATGCTCATTTTGTACCCAGACTTCTCATATTACCACAATTACCATGTTTACATGTAGATACTACCACAATTACCATGTTTACATGTAGATACTACCACAATTACCATGTTTACATGTAGATACTACTACATGTAGATACTACCACAATTACCATGTTTACATGTAGATACTACCACAATTACCATGTTTACATGTAGATACTACCACAATTACCATGTTTACATGTAGATACTACTACATGTAGATACTACCACAATTACCATGTTTACATGTAGATACTACCACAATTACCATGTTTACATGTAGATACTACCACAATTACCATGTTTACATGTAGATACTACCACAATTACCATGTTCACATGTAGATACTACCACAATTACCATGTTTACATGTAGATACTACCACAATTACCATGTTCACATGTAGATACTACCACAATTACCATGTTCACATGTAGATACTACCAGCTAACAATGCACTGGGGTGTCATAAAACTACCATATCTTTATATCAATATATTTTTTATGTACTCAGCTTTCAAAGAATGTATGTCATAAAACTGAATCTGAAAACATCTGATTTCCATACATACTATACACATAACTGCATCTATATGCACATTAAATTCTATCTCAGTCAAATGTATGTATTTTAGATTTTATCTGGGTCAGAAGTAAATACATTGAGTTTTATCTGGGTCAGGTGTATTTCGTGATTTCTGTGAAGGAAATCAGCCAGAGAGCCATGAGTCATGCGAGTGGATGGGGTCTGGAGAACACTACTACAGGTGATTTCACACCTCCGTATAATCAAGCGGCCAGGTTAATTGCATTCTCCAGAATGATTTATTACAGGTGACAAGAGAGGCTTGACTGGGAATTGTTCCTTATTCATTACAAGATAGTGCAGATAAACACCCCATCTAATACAAGACATACACACCCTACAAGACGCTTTTAATATAGGGGTGGGACGTAGCCCAGTGGTAAAGCGCTCACCTGATACAGGACATACACACCATACAAGACGCTTTTAATATAGGGGTGGGACGTAGCCCAGTGGTAAAGCGCTCACCTGATACAGGACATACACACCATACAAGACGCTTTTAATATAGGGGTGGGACGTAGCCCAGTGGTAAAGCGCTCACCTGATACAGGACATACACACCATACAAGACGCTTTTAATATAGGGGTGGGACGTAGCCCAGTGGTAAAGCACTCACCTGATACAAGACATACACACCATACAAGACGCTTTTCATATAGGGGTGGGACGTAGCCCAGTGGTAAAGCGCTCACCTGATACAAGACATACACACCATACAAGACGCTTTTAATATAGGGGTGGGACGTAGCCCAATGGTAAAGCGCTCACCTGATACAGGACATACACACCATACAAGACGCTTTTAATATAGGGGTGGGACGTAGCCCAGTGGTAAAGCGCTTACCTGATACAGGACATACACACCATACAAGACGCTTTTAATATAGGGGTGGGACGTAGCCCAGTGGTAAAGCGCTCACCTGATACAAGACATACACACCATACAAGACGCTTTTCATATAGGGGTGGGACGTAGCCCAGTGGTAAAGCACTCACCTGATACAAGACATACACACCATATAAGACGCTTTTAATATAGGGGTGGGACGTAGCCCAGTGGTAAAGCGCTCACCTGATACAAGACATACACACCATACAAGACGCTTTTAATATAGGGTGGGACGTAGCCCAGTGGTAAAGCGCTCACCTTATACAAGACATACACACCATACAAGACGCTTTTAATATAGGGGTGGGACGTAGCCCAGTGGTAAAGCGCTCACCTGATACAAGACATACACACCATACAAGACGCTTTTAATATAGGGGTGGGACGTAGCCCAGTGGTAAAGCGCTCACCTGATACAAGACATACACACCATACAAGACGCTTTTAATATAGGGGTGGGACATAGCCCAGTGGTAAAGCGCTCACCTGATACAAGACATACACACCATACAAGACGCTTTTAATATAGGGGTGGGACGTAGCCCAGTGGTAAAGCGCTCACCTGATACAAGACATACACACCATACAAGACGCTTTTAATATAGGGGTGGGACATAGCCCAGTGGTAAAGCGCTCACCTGATACAAGACATACACACCACACAAGACGCTTTTAATATAGGGGTGGGACGTAGCCCAGTGGTAAAGCGCTCACCTGATACAAGACATACACACCACACAAGACGCTTTTAATATAGGGGTGGGACGTAGCCCAGTGGTAAAGCGCTCACCTGATACAAGACATACACACCACACAAGACGCTTTTCATATAGGGGTGGGACGTAGCCCAGTGGTAAAGCGCTCACCTGATACAAGACATACACACCATACAAGACACTTTTAATATAGGGGTGGGACGTAGCCCAGTGGTAAAGCGCTCACCTGATACAAGACATACACACCATACAAGACGCTTTTAATATAGGGGTGGGACGTAGCCCAGTGGTAAAGCGCTCACCTGATACAGGACATACACACCATACAAGACGCTTTTAATATAGGGGTGGGACGTAGCCCAGTGGTAAAGCGCTCACCTGATACAAGACATACACACCATACAAGACGCTTTTAATATAGGGGTGGGACGTAGCCCAGTGGTAAAGCGCTCACCTGATACAAGACATACACACCATACAAGACGCTTTTAATATAGGGGTGGGACGTAGCCCAGTGGTAAAGCACTCACCTGATACAAGACATACACACCATACAAGACGCTTTTAATATAGGGGTGGGACGTAGCCCAGTGGTAAAGCGCTTACCTGATACAAGACATACACACCATACAAGACGCTTTTAATATAGGGGTGGGACGTAGCCCAGTGGTAAAGCGCTCACCTGATACAAGACATACACACCATACAAGACGCTTTTAATATAGGGGTGGGACGTAGCCCAGTGGTAAAGCGCTCACCTGATACAAGACATACACACCATACAAGACGCTTTTAATATAGGGGTGGGACGTAGCCCAGTGGTAAAGCGCTTACCTGATACAAGACATACACACCATACAAGACGCTTTTAATATAGGGGTGGGACGTAGCCCAGTGGTAAAGCACTCACCTGATACAAGACATACACACCATACAAGACGCTTTTAATATAGGGGTGGGACGTAGCCCAGTGGTAAAGCACTCACCTGATACAAGACATACACACCATACAAGACGCTTTTCATATAGGGGTGGGACGTAGCCCAGTGGTAAAGTGCTCACCTGATACAAGATAGTGCAGATAAACACCCCATCTAATACAAGACATACACACCATACAAGACGCTTTTAATATAGGGGTGGGACGTAGCCCAGTGGTAAAGCGCTCACCTGATACAAGATAGTGCAGATAAACACCCCATGTAATACAAGACATACACACCACACAAGACACTTTTCATATAGGGGTGGGACATAGCCCAGTGGTAAAGCGCTCACCTGATACAAGATAGTGCAGATAAACACCCCATCTAATACAAGACATACACACCATACAAGATGCTGTTCATATAGGGGTGGGACGTAGCCCAGTGGTAAAGCGCTCACCTGATACAAGACATACACACCATACAAGACGCTGTTCATATAGGGGTGGGACGTAGCCCAGTGGTAAAGCGCTCACCTGATACAAGACATACACACCATAGAAGACGCTTTTCATATAGGGGTGGGACGTAGCCCAGTGGTAAAGCGCTCACCTGATACAAGACATACACACCATACAAAGACACTTTTCATATAGGGGTGGGACGTAGCCCAGTGGTAAAGCGCTCACCTGATACAAGATAGTGCAGATAAACACCCCATGTAATACAAGACATACACACAACACAACACACTTTTCATATAGGGGTGGGACGTAGCCCAGTGGTAAAGCGCTCACCTGATATGCACAGTCAGAGATTAATCCCACTGGGCTATTTCTCATTCCAGCCAGAGCACGTCTGGTATATCAAGGGTCATGGTATGTGCTATCCTGTCTAAGGGATGGTGCATATAAATGATCTCTTGTTACTAACGAACAAATTTAGCAGGTTTCCTTTCTAAGAATACATACTCTGCTAAAAATGAAATGAATAGGTGATAGGGAAAGAAGAAAAGTGTTTGATTAAAAAAAAATATCAGTTTTTTTACAATGTTGCTGAATGACCATGTTTGTTAATGTTCCTGCAATGGGACAGCATGCCCAAATGCACCCTAAAGCAAATTTAACACATGTTGTGCAACAACTGCAGGAAATTGTCATGAAATGGTCAGATTTTGGCGAATGCACGTGAAACTCGGGGAAAACATTGGGGTAGTGATGGGTATTTATGGGATGCAATGCTTGCAATGATGCCTCATTTCCATTTCGACGTAGATGAGTGACAAGATGCCAAGACTAAGCCTGCTGAGTCATGTTTCCTTCTACAGCGACGTGATGGATAACGTGTTTACAGATGCTGCAATGAACGTTTTGCCAACAACTGCGTCGCCAAAGTTGACAGATTCGGTGGAGGGAGTGTCATGATGTGGGGAGCCATCTCATACACCGGCAGAAGTGAACTTGTGTTCGTACAAGGTAACAACCTGACAGCTGTATGCTACGGGGATGAAATTCTTCGCTGTCACATGCTTCCCATTTTGGATCGACATAGAGAACTCTTTCAGCAAGACAATGCCAGGCCGCATATGGCATGTGTAACAATGAATTTCCTACAGAATGAAAACATTAATGTGCCCCATTGAACATTTATGGGATGAACTGGACAGACGTGTACGCCAGCGTGACCCAGAGCCTCAGATACTTCTGCAACTGTCACATGCACTGCAGGAAGAATGGGCTAGGATTCCACGTACCCGGATTCAGAGACTCATTCAGTCTATACCAAGGAGATGTCGCACAGTGATTGCTGCTGGTGGTGGCCACACAAGGTACTGATTTCAGCGCCATAGTGTTTGGTGACGAAAATGCCTCCACTGCCGTTAGTCCATAGCAAGAACATTGTCACAATGTGAAATTTGATTGTGATCATAAATAACAAAATTATGGCACTTTGTATTAAAGAGATAATTCCATGAATATTTCGCGTATGTGTTTCTCTTTTGACAAAGTATATGTCAAAATTACTAAATGGTTGACATCCAATAGCCTTATGATTAATAAATCAATGTGCTCTAGTGGTATCGTTAAACAAAATAAACTTTAACTTTAAGATGCTTTTGATCAATTAGAAATGTTTTCAAGAATAACAGATAATTTTGTGTAATGAAAATGATGAAATCAAATACATAAACCTGTATATATATCTAATTGTAGAAATATCATCTAAATGTGAGAGATGAAACCTAATGCTGCCACACAGGCTATTCTTTTTTTACACAGCCATAAAGGCCATGTATTCTAACATATCACCATTCTCCAATACCCTCTATTTCTCGTTCCAGCCAGTGCTCCACAACTGGAGTAACAAAGGCTGTGGTATGTACTATCCTGTCTGTGGGATGGTGCATATAAAAGATCCCATGAAGTGGCAACTGCGGGTTTCCTCTCTCAATATCTGTGTGTGGTCCTTAACCATATGTCCGACGCCATATAACCGTAAATAAAATGTGTTGAGTGTGTCGTTAAATAAAACATTTCCTTCCTTCCTTCCAATACCATCCCAGTGTTAAGAGTAATATCAGTGGTGGGCCATTCCATGGTAATGATTTACGCCAGGACGTGACATTCTGACTCTAATGATCTCCTTCACTAAAAATCCTTTTTAAATGGAAATGCAGTTTTATCATTTATAGACTCATTACATATAGTAGTATAAGCATGTCAGGCCTAATTGTGTTTTTTTGTATAAAAAAAAAAAGACTTATAAAGTGAAATGAAAAATGTGCCAGGATGTGACGAAAAATGGACATCACTTTTTTAACACTGCAGAAAATTAGAAAACTCCGCTCTCCTGATAGAATGTTTGCTTATTGAAATACACTGTTTAATACAATATCCAGTCTATTTCTAAATGCTGTATAGCAATTTACTTTAAAAATATTCATTATAATGTAACATTTAATTTTTAAAATTTCAGTAGGAGCCAGGACGTGACGAACCAGGATGTGACTTTTTGTCCACTTCACTTATACAACTAATAAATGATATGTATATCAAATACTAGTAATGAAACACTGTTAATTTATGAAATCAATGATATTTACTAGATTTAAGTGTTTTTAATCATCAAAATAAGTGCATAAAATCCTGATTAATTGAACTGTCGTTGTGCAAAAAAAAGAAGAGTTCTCATACAATATTCATATAATATACTTTTATAACCAGTAACCATACTGTCAACAGCATTGTTTATCCTGATGTTGCTAAGTCTGGTGATTTTTGTCTTACCTTTACATTACAATACATGCACAAACTAAAACGATGAAGTATACATGTAGGTATAACTTTTTCGTTGGCTGCGACATCAACTTGTACAAATGTAGATACATTTCTCATAAATTACATGTCCTGCATCAGTAAAACTTTATTTATAGTTCTATCTATGAATATATTCACCTCAGTGCACATCAAAATTAGTTTTTCAACTTTATTATTTAAATTTTTTTAACATGCATTGAGATAGATATCTACAAATACACTATCAATGACACTGAATAAGTTTGTGGTAGGCCAGACATTTAATTCTGTAGAATTTTTGTTTGCAATTTACCATATATTTTATAATTATTATATTTTGCCTTTTGTTGGTATTTTTATGATGATCTGATTTAATTGGAATTCAAAATATGAACCCCAGTCAGTACAGAAATGATAGTTTTTGGACAGTTTCTTCTTTCTATTCATCATTATCTGATAGGCCAAACTATCAACAATGTACATTAATATAAACTGTTGATGGGTGACAACAGCAAAATCTCAACAACATAATTGATTTGAATCCCCCCAACCCAAGTTTTATCTTCTACATATATCTTTATCAATTACATCCTTCACTGAAGAAATGTGGGTTTAAATATATTCCAATTCATGTTTGGATACCTGTATCTGCCAAGGAATAAACTTAAGATTTTAGCAGCACATTGTATTTGAACAATTATTTGACACAATATTAATTGTATGTGTACACCAGTTTGGATTCACAAAATGGAACATTTCTTTAAATTGGTGGATTATCAATAATTCATTGTTTGGTCAAAACATAGAAGCATAGAATTAACTGATAATAGTATTTTTGCATATACATAAATCCATGTTAAATATTTGAACATGCTCCCCCGAACGTCCAGTTTCTCCATTTCCGATTCTTGATGGTGAGAGGAGGTACATGTGCATTATCTAGTCAGTTTTGCCAATTTCTCTATATAGAGAGATTTAATACATTTTTAATCTTTACTCAATTTAACATGCCATCTTGAATGTTACGTCCTGGCTCAATGTCACGTCCTGGCTCAAAGTTTGAGGTGGTTATTTTAATCATTTAGTACAACCAGTCATCATTATACCTTTTATTTATACTTGGAACATTAAGGAGGAGGAGGATTAAAAAGGATTTTTATTTCTGAAAAATAGTTTTTAAATAAAACTAACTTTTATATGTCAAATCAGCCAGGACGTGACAATATATATTTTGAAAAATAATTTAATATACTCATTATGATATGAAAGAAGGCAAAGTAGTATTTTCATATGTAGTATATTTTAGATATGATGTCCTGATACCTAATTTTTACATTTGACATAACAGTATTGAAATATTACCAAAAAACAAATGTCACGTCCTGGCTTACAAATATTATTTTTTCAAATAAAACCATCATTAAAACCCACAAAACATAAGTAAATTGGCAATAAAAGTATATCTGTATGTGCTTAAGGGTGTTAACTTTGAGCTATAATAAAAACTTAGTTTAACAGATCATTTTGAAATTTTTACACCCATGGACCAAATACCACGGAATGGCCCTGGTATACAAATCCAGGTACAGTAATGTACTATCATTTCCAGCCAAACAAATAAGTAAAGTTAAGACAACTGCTCCCCACTAGACACAGCCCGTAATGTATTTAATTATGAACACCAGCTACTAGTATGCCAATGTGAACAGACTCCAGCTATAATATAAATGCGATATCCTCCCAAATATATAAAACTACCTATGCCAATGATAGAACTCCCAGAATCTTATTAACCCTAACACCATCATACCATCATATATTCCACTCTCCAGTTTAGATTATTGAAGACATATTTTATTAACCCTATCACCACTATACCATCATATATTCCACTCTCCAGGAGAAAGATTTAACATTATTCATGCCATATTTTATTAACCCTATTATCACCATACCATCATATATTCCACTCTCCAGTTTAGACTATTCAAGCCATATTTTATTAACCCTATCTCCACTATACCATCATATATTCCACTCTCCAGTTTAGATTATTGAAGCCATATTTTATTAACCCTATCACCACCATACCATCATATATTCCACTCTCCAGTTTAGATTATTGAAGACATATTTTATTAACCCTATCACCACTATACCATCATATATTCCACTCTCCAGGAGAAAGATTTAACATTATTCATGCCATATTTTATTAACCCTATTATCACCATACCATCATATATTCCACTCTCCAGTTTAGACTATTCAAGCCATATTTTATTAACCCTATCTCCACTATACCATCATATATTCCACTCTCCAGTTTAGATTATTGAAGCCATATTTTATTAACCCTATCACCACCATACCATCATATATTCCACTCTCCAGGAGGTCACCACTCTTCTCAAGGGCAAGGAACTCTTCCATGGACAAGAAGGTGTAATCAACTCCATTTGCCTCCCCTGGCCGTGGTTTTCTGGTGGTACCTAAAAAATATCAGAATATGTAATATATTAATATGAACCCGTATATGTATTTGTTTAGTTTTGAAACTCACTTTTCTCTTTCACTTTCCTATAAAAGAAAATGCTATATAGACTTATTTTTAAAAGGTAGCTGGTTAACAGAGTGGATAGAACCTTCAACAAGTTTGTTAGGATTTACCAATACAGTGAAGCCCCTTTAAACCAGACACTCTGTAAGCTGGTCTGTCTATATGTTAGAACCTCACAGGGCACGGTGTGTGTGTGTACAGGTTAGACAGAACAATACTCACAAGGTACGGTGCGCATGTACAGGTTAGAAAGAACAGTACTCACAGGGCACGGTGCGCATGTACAGGTTAGACAGAACAATATTCACAAGGTACGGTGCGCATGTACAGGTTAGAAAGAACAGTACTCACAGGGCACAGTGTGCATATACAGGTTAGAAAGAACAGTACTCACAGGGCACAGTGTGCATGTACAGGTTAGAAAGAACAGTACTCACAGGGCACGGTGCGCATGTACAGGTTAGAAAGAACAATACTCACAAGGTACGGTGTGCATGTACAGGTTAGAAAGAACAGTACTCACAGGGCACAGTGTGTATGTACAGGTTAGAAAGAACAGTACTCACAGGGCACAGTGCACATGTACAGGTTACAGTGCGCATGTACAGGTTAAACGGAAAAATACTCACAGGGCACGGTGCACATGTACAGGTTAGACAGAACAGTACTCACAGGGTATAGTGTGCATGTACAGGTTAGAACAGTACTCACAGAGCACGGTGCGCATGTACAGATTAGACAGAACAATACTCACAGGGCACGGTGCGCATGTACAGGTTAAACAGAACAGTACTCACAGGGCACGGTGTGCATGTACAGGTTAGACAGAACAGTACTCACAGGGCATGGTGTGCATGTACAGGTTAGACAGAGCAGTACTCACAGGGCACGGTGTGCATGTACAGGTTAGACAGAACAGTACTCACAGGGCATGGTGTGCATGTACAGGTTAGACAGAGCAGTAATCACAGTGCACGGTGTGCATGTACAGGTTAGACTGAACAGTACTCACAGGGCACGGTGTGCATGTACAGGTTAGGACAGTACTCATAGGGCACGGTGCACATGTACAGGTTAGACAGAACAGTACTCACAGGGCACCGTGCGCATGTACAAGTTAGAACAGTACTCACAGGCCATGGTGCGCATGTACAGGTTAGACAGAACAATACTCACAGGACATGGTGTGCATGTACAGGTTAAACAGAACAGTACTCACAGGGCATGGTGTGCATGTACAGGTTAGACAGAGCAGTACTCACAGGGCACGGTGTGCATGTACAGGTTAGACTGAACAGTACTCACAGGGCACGGTGTGCATGTACAGGTTAGGACAGTACTCATAGGGCACGGTGCACATGTACAGGTTAGACAGAACAGTACTCACAGGGCACCGTGCGCATGTACAGGTTAAAGAGAACAATACTCACAGGGCACTGTGTGCATGTACAGGTTAGACAGAGCAATACTCACAGGGCATGGTACGCATGTACAGGTTAAACAGAACAGTACTTACAGGGCACGGTGCGCGTGTACAGGTTAGACAGAACAGTACTCACAGGGCACGGTGCGTATGTACAGGTTAGAAAAGTACTCACAGGGCATGGTGCACATGTACAGGTTAGAACAGTACTCACAGGGCATGGTGTGTGTGTACAGGTTAGAACAGTACTCACAGGGCACAGTGCCTATGTACAGGTTAAACAGAACAGTACTCACAGGGCACAGCGCGCATGTACATGTTAGACAAAACAGTATTCACAGGGCACGGTGCATGTGTACAGGTTAGACAGAACAATACCCACAAGGCATGGTGTGCATGTACAGGTTAGAACAGTACTCACAGGGCACGGTGCACATGTACTGGTTAGACAGAATAGTACTCACAGGGCACGGTGCGCATGTACAGGTTAGAAAAGTACTCACAGGGCATGGTGCACATGTACAGGTTAGAACAGTACTCACAGGGCATGGTGTGTGTGTACAGGTTAGAACAGTACTCACAGGGCACAGTGCCTATGTACAGGTTAAACAGAACAGTACTCACAGGGCACAGCGCGCATGTACATGTTAGACAAAACAGTATTCACAGGGCACGGTGCATGTGTACAGGTTAGACAGAACAATACCCACAAGGCATGGTGTGCATGTACAGGTTAGAACAGTACTCACAGGGCATCGTGCACATGTACAGGTTAGACTGAACAGTACTCACAGGGCACGGTGCACATGTACAGGTTAGACAGAACAGTACTCACAGGATATGGTGCGCATATACAGGTTAAAGAGAACAATACTCACAGGGCACTGTGTGCATGTACAGGTTAGACAGAGCAATACTCAAGGGCATGGTATGCATGTACAGGTTAAACAGAACAGTACTCACAGGGCACGGTGCACATGTACAGGTTTGACAGAACAATAGTCACAGGACACGGTGCGCATGTACAGGTTAGAAAAGTACTCACAGGGCATGGTGCATGTGTACAGGTTAGAACAGTACTCACAAGGCACAGTGCCTATGTACAGGTTAGACAGAACAGTACTCACAGGGCACGGTGCGCATGTACATGTTAGCCAAAACAGTACTCACAGGGCACGGTGTGCATGTACAGGTTAGACAGAACAGTACTCACAGGGCACAGTGCACATGTACAGGTTAGACAGAATAATACTCACAGGGCATGGTGCACATGTACAGGTTAGACAGAACAGTACTCACAAGGTACGGTGCACATGTACAGGTTAGACAGAACAGTACTCACAGGATATTATGCGCATGTACAGGTTAAAGAGAACAATACTCACAGGGCACTGTGTGCATGTACAGGTTAGACAGAGCAATACTCACAGGGCATGGTACGCATGTACAGGTTAAACAGAACAGTACTCACAGGGCATGGTGCGCGTGTACAGGTTAGACAGAACAGTACTCACAGGGCATGGTGCACATGTACAGGTTTGACAGAACAATAGTCACAGGACACAGTGCGCATGTACAGGTTAGAACAGTACTCACAGGGCACAGTGCCTATGTACAGGTTAAACAGAACAGTACTCACAGGGCATGGTGCATGTGTACAGGTTAGAACAGTACTCACAAGGCACAGTGCCTATGTACAGGTTAGACAAAACAGTACTCAAAGGGCATGGTGCATGTGTACAGGTTTGACAGAACAATAGTCACAGGACACGGTGTGCATGTACAGGTCAGAACAGTACTCACAGGGCACAGTGCCTATGTACAGGTTAAACAGAACAGTACTCACAGGGCATGGTGCATGTGTACAGGTTAGACAGAACAGTACTCACAGGGCATGGTGCACATGTACAGGTTTGACAGAACAATAGTCACAGGACACAGTGCGCATGTACAGGTTAGAACAGTACTCACAGGGCACAGTGCCTATGTACAGGTTAAACAGAACAGTACTCACAGGGCATGGTGCATGTGTACAGGTTAGAACAGTACTCACAAGGCACAGTGCCTATGTACAGGTTAGACAAAACAGTACTCAAAGGGCATGGTGCATGTGTACAGGTTTGACAGAACAATAGTCACAGGACACGGTGTGCATGTACAGGTCAGAACAGTACTCACAGGGCACAGTGCCTATGTACAGGTTAAACAGAACAGTACTCACAGGGCATGGTGCATGTGTACAGGTTAGACAAAACAGTACTCACAGGGCACGGTGCATGTGTACAGGTTAGACAGAACAATACTCACAAGGCATGGTGTGTATGTACAGGTTAGACAGAACAGTACTCACAGGGCACGGTGTACATGTACAGGTTAGACAGAACAGTACTCACAGGATATGGTGCACATGTACAGGTTAGACAGAACAATACTCACAGGGCATTATACGCATGTACAGGTTAGACAGAACAGTACTCGCAGGACACAGTGGACATGTACAGGTTAAAGAGAACAATACTCACAGGGCACGGTGCACATGTACAGGTTAGACAGAACAGTACTCACAGGGCACGGTGCATGTGTACAGGTTAGACAGAACAATACTCACAAGGCATGGTGTGCATGTACAGGTTAGACAGAACAGTACTCACAGGGCACAGTGTACATGTACAGGTTAGACAGAACAGTACTCACAGGATATGGTGCACATGTACAGGTTAAAGAGAACAATACTCACAGGGCACTGTGTACATGTACAGGTTAGACAGAACAATACTCACAGGGCATTATACGCATGTACAGGTTAGACAGAACAGTACTCGCAGGGCACAGTGCACATGTACAGGTTAAAGAGAACAATACTCACAGGGCACAATGCACATGTACAGGTTAGACAGAACAATACTCACAGGATATGGTGCACATGTACAGGTTAAAGAGAACAATACTCACAGGGCACTGTGTACATGTACAGGTTAGACAGAACAATACTCACAGGACATGGTACGCATGTACAGGTTAGACAGAACAGTACTCGCAGGGCACAGTGCGCATGTACAGGTTAAAGAGAACAATACTCACAGGGCACGGTGCACATGTACAGGTTAGACAGAACAATACTCACAGGGCACGGTGCGCATGTACAGGTTGTCTCGGATCGTCTGCTGAAGGTCATGGTCTATTGATCCCTTCTGGAACCGCGCGTTCAGAAACACTCGAAGATCCTTCGGTAACAGTCCTGAAATAAACAATTATCAATGTAGTCCTGGGTTGGAATTTAGTTCAGTCTTGAGAGCTCACCTGAGATTCTGTGCCATAAAGTCTCATATTTGAATAACGATATTAACACACAATAGATCATGATTTAAGTGGCATAATTTTAGTTTAAAAATATTTTTTGAAGAACAATGTAATGTTCTTGACTTTCTTGATTTGAAGTAACCTCCTGATATCCTGAATGACTGTTCTTGATTTATTACGATACATGTCAAAGGCTGTGGTATGTGCTGTCTTGTCTGTGGGAAAGTATATACAAAGATATTTTGCTACTACTGGAAAAATGGAGTGGTTTGCCTCTGAAGACTAATACTGTATGTATCAGAATTACCAAATATTTGACACTTAATACACATGATAGCTACATTTGTACATGTACGGTACTAGTGCAAGTATCACGTTATTCTGATGCCCGTCTACAGTCTGTCTATTATCAGCTGATGATGGTCAAGTTAAAAGTTAAATTTTGTTTTGTTTAACAACACCACTAGAGCACACTGATTTATTAATCATTGGCTATTGGATGTCAAATATTTGATAATTCTGACAGGTAGTCTTTAAGCAAACCTGCTACATTTTCCCATTAGTATCAAGGGATCTTTTATATGCACTATCCCAGACAGGACAGCACATACCATGACCTTTGATTATAGCAGTCATGATGCAGAGTCAGAGAATGGGTCCATTGATGTGATTCGATCCTTTGACACCAGCACCTCAAGCAAGCGCTCTACCAACTGAGCTATATCCTGCCCCTTTGTAAGATGGTCAAGAACTCGGTATTTTTATTTCATAATGGCCAACTAACTTCAGGTCTTCTTTAGCCAAACACCAGAGATGTGTGCTTTTCATTACAAAACAAATGGCAAATCTAATCTAAAAGCCACTGATTTTATTTTCAGAGGTACATTTTTTGGTTTACATTAAAAAAACCTTTGAATTACTAGGATGACCAGAAACACACTGGATTTGACAAAGTTGACCATTTAAGCAAGAAATCAATGTGCAAGTTAATGGTGAAAATGGCATCTTCCATTTAATAATCATTGTCTGAAAACGAAGCGATCATGCAATGTTTAGTATTGCTTGGAGGACATAGAATATAATGGGTCTTCACATGCTCCTTACAAAGTGAAACATGCAATGATTTCTCAATTCCAAACTCAGGGATTGAAATAAGTCGATAACGGTCGTTCAGGTTGTCAGGGGTTACCACATATCAAGAAAGTAAAGAATGGTACTTTGTTCTGGACACATTATTATTAACCGAAAACTACACGATTTAAATGTGTATCATTTGAGAGTTGTTCTAACAAACTACACAGACATGTAGTCAGGAATCACTACAAGGACAGTGATGTGAATGAATAAAAACATATCAGTATGGCAAGGGATTTTACAGTAATAACAATGGGTATTGTAAATTTAGAAACAAGTCATAACGTATATATGTTATCAAGCCCTTGACATTTGGTAATCTGCACATGGGTTACCACACACAATGATTATTTTGATGCCTGCAAACTGAAACCAGCTTTTTATCATGATGGTGTGCACAAGGTCCATAAAAACAGAAATATTGGACACTGTCTAATAATTAATCAGGGTTGGTCTTGCTTTAACAAGTACATATTCTACATGTTCTACATACTGGACAAGTTACAAAATTTTAATGTTGAGTATTATTCATGCAATATAAACAAGAAGAATACTTCCAATACTGGTAAAGCGTTTGCTTGATGCACAGTCGGTCTTGGATCGATCCCCATCACTGGACCCATTGGGCTATTTCTCGTTACAGCCAGTGCTCCATAACTGGTGTAACAAAGGCTGTGGTATATACTATCCTGTCTGTGGGATGGTGCATATAAAAGATCCCTTGCTGCTAATCGAAAAGAATAGCCCATGAAGTGGCGACAGCGGGTTTTTTCTCTCAATACCTGTGTGGTCCGTAACCATATGTCTGATGCCATATAACCGTAAATAAAATGTGTTGAGTGCGTCGTTAAATAAAACATTTGCGTCCTTCTTTCCAATATTCTACACATGACACATAACATATACAGGTATGTACTTTAACCACAGACCAAACATCTCATCACCTTATCGTCACGGCTCACTGACTTCCATTTTCAGAAAGCTCATAAATATACTGAGAACATTTCTGCCAGGCTTATTGCTTAAAATAGTAAGTGTGTATTACATGTTCAGGTTCAAGTATTTATTTATTTTCAAATGCTAATGATCCCTTTACATATACCCCACATATTGTTGCATGGGTTACTGCCTCAAAATAGCAAGCACAACCCCTGCAATTGCCCACGGCAATCGGCAATGCCGGGGAGATGGCCATGGAGTTTGTAATTCTCCATGGAACTATATATGGAGTTTTTTTCAGTGGCATGGTTTTTTGGCCATGGACATTTTGTTAATTACAGGGATTTAAGTATAGAGGCATATACATACATATTTATAAATACATATACAAATTAAAAACACAATTATCCTAAACTATCGAATTCTGTCCCCCATCGAATTCCGTCCTATATAACTTAATAAGCACAAACTTTGTCTTTAATAGCACTGCATATGTATCAACTAACCAAGCCTCGATCAATCAACACTGAAAATGAGGGTGGAAAAAGGTAACTTTTGTTTCTCTCCCTTGTACAGTACCGGTGATTCTATTATTGCATACAGGAACCACATCCAAAGGTTATAATATATTACAACCTTTATAAATGAAGAGACTAAGATTTGACAGATCGGTAATGAATGTCATCTACACGAGTTCTGTCTATATTTAGTAACAAGCCACATGACTGACACTCTTAGTGTGTGTATGTGTGTGTGTGTGTGTGTGTGTGTGTGTGTGGGTGGGAGGGGGATGGAAGGTTGTTTGTGTCAGATCCACAACTGTTACTAAGAAACAACATTAGTAGATTTGTTACTGTTTTTTTCAGTCACCTACAAAAGTTGTTAGCACAAACAAACAAAATTCCTATATCATGAAAATTTATTGACTACTTGAAAAAGCTGTTATGAATGGCATAACTGTTTACAAAACATCTAAAAAAAATCTAATTCTAAAGCAAACTCTAAAGAACAAAAAAGCAAGGGGAACTTTCTAATCTCGAACACAGTGGTGTTAGTCGACAACCAATGTTCACCAAAAACGTGTACATATGTTCATAATTCATTTACATTTGCTTTGTTGACAATCTGTTGTGTTGTTGTTCCCTCAATTTTATGATGGGTCTGGTCTTTCATACATTCTGTGTTTGTGACGTTCACATGGGACGGATTTCGATGGTGTTAAAAACATTACAAATATTCACTTCCTAGTGGGAATTTTACATTCGTTGACAACAATGGTAAGTAATTAAAAAATGTTTATTATTATTTGACTTTGTATTGGACAAGGTAAACAATGATGTCATTAAATTTATCCGGTTGTTGGATTGAACATGCGCAGTAGCGTTTTCCTGTTAATGGGATGGAATTTGATAGGTCCAGGATACAGTTCTTTTCACATCAGAGATGTTATTGCCATGGCAAATTTACTTTGGGTTGATAAAGAACTCGATTATGATAAACGTGCTTGGTGCAAAATTAATGGGTTTATTACCAACATTGCTTACAATACATGGTTACATAAAATTGATCATATTATTTCATGCTATTGTCATGGCATGGACCATAATAATGTTATGGCACATTTCCGATACCACTTATCTATACCAATTGCAAACGTCTGGCATATCAAAGGCCGTGGTATGTGCTATCTTGTCTGTGGGATGGTGATGATTCCTTGCTACTAATAGAAAAATGTACCAAGTTTTCTTTCTAAGACTATATGTAAAAATTACAAACTGTTTGATATCCAACAGCTGATGATTAATAAATCAAGGTGCTCTAGTGGTGTCATTAAACAGAACAAACTTTTTATCATGCAAAAAACAAATATTTTCTTCTAATATGAAGTAAACAGTAAAAATAAAGTCTTGCATGGTGACCTAGTAATAGTATGCAACACACCTCATCCCTAGATATACTTGACTGCAAGGTTTGATGGTCTTGCACAACTTAGTAAAGAAGACATGATAGGATTTCCTTTAATGTGCAGTAATATGTAAAAAGTAGGTCACAGTGACCTGGTAATGGTATGCAAATTATGTGTGTATATACTGGAACATGTAATACCTTTAATGTTGTGGATCACAGATCAAGGTCAAGAAAGCATGTCTATTTGTACAACACCAGACAGAGACAATGACACCATCAGCAACTGGCATAGCAAAAGATTATTCTATAAATGAGCAATGATTTCTCAACACCCAATTTTACATTACATGTAGCAGTGCATGTTCTGTGTATAATACGGTATTGCCTTCTCTGTGCTGTGTGTGACAAAGGCTGGGAGTTGGCAATTAGCAGTTTGAAAATAGAACTTTACCAGATTCTCCTCCCCTCTATTACAGTACACAGCTGGTGCGAACTTGTCCCGGGACTGAGTCACCAGAGAGATCTCATTGCATGGGAGGTTAAAAAAACAGCTGTTCTGATATCTGATAGCTTTGTCAGCAGCCAGAACCAACAGCAAAACAAAGTTGAGATCTTCTCATGAAGGATAAGCTTGTTATTTTCTGTTTGTGTTACTAACTATTTGGGAAGTAGTTTGTTATGTCAGTAATTCCTTTTCTTTACACAATTATTGAAATTCTAATAATTCTGTGATGGCAGTTTATTACAAATAACAAGAATGAATAAATGTTTAATGATACCCCAGTATGAAATAAAGAAAAAAACTAAATAAAACAACAACGAAGTAACCTCAACAATGATAAAAGTGTACATTGCAAATTAAACTTTTTGCTGTTTTCACAGTTATCTTCCTACAATCACTGTTGCAAATTCTGAGAACTGTTTATTACCAGATACATTAGTAATACTATTGTTTAATAATGTCTTTTTTAAGAGTAACATCATAAAGTAGTACCTTTGAACATGCATAATACCCCTTGCTGCTTATCGGAAAGAGTAGCCTATGTGGCGGCAGCAGGTTTCCTCTAAAGAAATATGTCAGAATGACCATATGTTTGACGTCCAATAGCCGATGATAAGATAAAAATCAATGTGCTCTAGAGGAGTCGTTAAATAAAACAAACTTTACTTTCATTAAACAAACAAATATTCCAGAATTTCCTTATTTCATTAATTTTTGTCCATTGTACAGACCTGTACATGTCACTTACCTTAAACTACATGTACACAAATGTACATATACATGTCACACAGATATCTGAAAGAATGAGTCGTTTAAAATCACTGAATAGATGCACATTGTTTTACCACTGTCAGTGTGTCAAGTGGTTTGACTTGTGTTACGGACATTACAGTAACACCGACACACGACACACAGGTACATGTACAGGTATGGTCTACGTACAGGTGTCAGTGATCAATCACATACACGGTTCATTGTCCAGGTGTGTGTACCTGTCCACTAATGACACTCAACTTTTGTTACCTAATTAATCTTGTAGGCCTGACCATCGCAAGTATTTACGGTACACCACACACATTGTACATTTGAATACACGTTACGTATAGTACCATGAAATCATATCTTTCATAACAACAGACCACTGACAGCAGTGTTAAATTTGCAGACTGTCATTAACTTCAAGTCAAAGTTTGTTTTAGCAACACCACTATATATATTCATTTATTAATTTTGGATGTCAAACATTTGGTCATTTTTTGACGCGTTACAGGAAACCTACTACATGTTTTTTCCATTACCAGCAAGGGATTCTTTTATATGCTCTTTTCCACATACAGAACAGCACATACCATATTCATCAGAAAAGACCATATAGTTACTAAGCCCTGTTTTTAAAACTCTTGTACTTTTTTACTACCAGTTACTTGAAGCTGTGTGACCGGCCTCAGTGGCGTTGTGGTTAGGCCATCGGTCAACAGGCTGGTAGGTACTGGGTTCGGATCCCAGTCGAGGCATTGGATTTTTAATCCAGATACCGACTCCAAACCCTGAGTGAGTGTTCCGCAAGGCTCAATGGGTAGGTGTAAACCACTTGCACCAACCAGTGATCCATAACTGGTTCAACAAAGGCCATGGTTTGTGCTATCCTGCCTGTTGGAAGCGCAAATAAAAGATACCTTGCTGCTAATCGGAAAGAGTAGCCCATGTAGTGGCAACAGCGGGTTTCCTATCAAAATCTGTGTGGTCCTTAACCATGTGTCTGACGCCATATAACCATAAATAAAATGGGTTGAGTGTGTCATTAAATAAAACACTTTTTTTTTTTTTTTTTGAAGCTGTGTCTACCTGTATCCTTTACATCAACACAGGTCACCACACACTAGTAAATTATGCTTATTTCATTGCCTGTGTAACTACTCGAAACACCCCAACTGCCCAACATGTCCCAACTGGTATATCCTGGATTGCTACATGCATGCCTGTAATACAACTACCAAACAGAAAACACAGCTTGAAATACAGTGGAAAATATTCCACCAACTAAAGTTTGCTTTGTTTACCGACACCTAGAGCACATTGATTTATTAATCATCTGCTATTGGATGTTAGCCAGTTGGTAATTGTGAGATATATACATTTTATTTACCGACACCTAGAGCACACTGATTTATTAATCATCTGCTATTGGATGTTAGCCAGTTGGTAATTGTGAGATATATACATTTTATTTACCGACACCTAGAGCACACTGATTTATTAATCATCTGCTATTGGATGTTAGCCAGTTGGTAATTGTGAGATATATACATTTTATTTACCAACACCTAGAGCACACTGATTTATTAATCATCTGCTATTGGATGTTAGCCAGTTGGTAATTGTGAGATATATACATTTTTCCATCAGTAACAAGGGATCTTTTATATGCACCATCCCACAGACAGGATAGCACATACTACAGTCTTTTGTATGTATACCACATTACCAGTCATGGTGCTATGACTAAAACAAGAAATAGCCCATCTTAAACCAGAGATACATGTAGTGTTTTCCCTATAAAATTGGCAAGTGACTTTTGGGGCATTTTCAGGACACTTTATTTTTCATTAATGAATGAATGTATGTTTAATGACACCCAGTGGTGTAGCGTGAATTGCCAGCACCCGGGGAAAGGCAAGTATTGTGCCCCCTAACCAGTGGACCGTTAGCACTACCCGAGTCCATTCCACCAGTCCAGAATTTTGCGCCCAGGACAACCACCCCGGTGCTACGCCACTGATGACACCCCAGCACACAAATAGAGATCGGCTATTGAGTGTCAAACAAGGTAAGTACATCTATTTTTCATTCAAGATGTAAAATTTATTCAAATAAAAATAAATGTAATTAATTAATAAATGAATGGCAAAATATATAACAGGCATATTTTATTAATAATTAAAAAAATTAGCGTTTTATAAAGACAATATTACAATTAATTATTGAAAATGGCTTTTTTAATCTCAGGGCAGCATGGCATTGGTTAAAGCAAGATGACGCTAGACTATGGTGCTGCACCATGCTAAAACAAGCTAGGGAAAACACTAACGAGAACTGAATTCAATTTATATCGATACATGTGTTCTGCAATTGATTCTCAATTTCTAGCTTTTGCTTCAAGATTAAAACTTTTAAAAGCAAAGATTGCTTCCCACTTCACAGAATTAATTTCAACCTTAAATTGTAGATAAATGTACATTAACTTGAAAACTGTATTTATAAACGCAAAGTTAAACATGAAACAAATAATACATGTAGGTAATGTATGGACAGCGATTGACATTAATTGTTTTGTCCGAGTCAGATAACACCTATATGTATCTCTATTTTTTACGGCGCCAAATAACAAGAGTGGGTACAGCGCTCGTTTGATGTGTGGTCAGTCTGGGATCGATCCCCATCAATGGGCCTATTGAGCTATTTCTCATTCCAGCCAGTGCACCATGACTGGTATATCAAAGGCTGTGGTATGTGCTATCCTGTCTGTGGGATGGTGCATATAAAAGATCCCTTGCTGCTAATCAAAAAGAGTAGCCCATGAAGTGGCTACAGTGGCTTTCTTTCTCAATATTTGTGTGGTCCTTAACCATATGTCCGACGTCATATAACCGTAAATAAAATGTGCTGTGTGCGTTGTTAAATAAAACATTTCCTTCTTCCAAATAACAAATTTATGACCATGTCATTGTTGAAAAGCATGACGTGTATCAGAGAAAAACAATTGTGCAATTGATATATATACTGAACAAAATAAGAAACTTCCGCTAACTTTGCTTGAACATAACTTGATGAAAACAAACCAGGGGAATAATTGTTATATATGTGTTTAAAGAGTGTTCCATGATGCATCGTTTGGTGCAAAAATCATGGTCATAGGTTAACAGAAACTGGGAGAAATTTTGACCAAGTGTGGTAGGGGTTAAAAAAAAAAAAAACCCACTTAATAATGGGTATGACCACCTCTTGAATTGACCACTGCAGTGCATCGCAGGTGCATAGAATTGACTAAAGTGTTGATTTTTGCCTGTGGAATACTGTTCCATTCCTGAATGAGCACTTGACGAAGTTCGTTGACGTTAGCGGGTGGGATGGGATGACGCCTCAATCGTCTGTCCAGACTATCCCAGACATGCTCGATGGGGTTGAGATCAGGACTTTTAGCGGGCCAGTCATCAATGAAATCAATGTTATTTGTCCTAAGAAAATTTACAGTGTCTCTAGCTGTATGAGAGGTGGCATTATCAAGCTCAAAAAGCGAGATGTTAGCGTTGTTATGGAACAGAGGAATGACGTGATGAGCGAGAATGTCATCGCGGTAACGTTGAGCATTTAAATTGCCATCATTGACGAATAGTGGTGAACGATAACCATGGGCAATGGCTGCCCAGACCATGACACAACCCCCGCCCTCGAAACGATCTCGGTCAAGAACACAACAGTCAGCATAGTGTTCATTTCTCCTACGGTAGACGCGCACCCTGCCATCACCATGTTGTAAAGAAAATCTGGATTCATCCGAAAAAAGAACGGTATTCCAGCGTCGCCGTATCCAACAAGTGTGTACACGTGCCCAATTAAGACGATGACGTTGCGTTAAAACGCATCCGACATAAGGACGTCGTGCATGTAAACCGTTCTCCCGCAGACGATTACGAACAGTTTGCCCACTGATTCGGTTATTATGAAGCCCAGGTGTGTTAGCAGCAGTAGCAGTGGCAGTTTGGAATCGATTGCACAAATACGTGTTCATGATATAGTGGTCTTGACCACGCGTTGTAACACGCGGACGTGGCAAGTCGTTGGTGCTTCCTGTCATTCGAAATCTTACGCGAAGATTATGTATCACTCGACTAGAACTCCCAACATACCTGACATTTGTCTTGGTCCCAAGTGTATCTGGTTTAGACAGGTTTCACTGTACTGTGAAACCCCTCCAAACTGGATGCTCATTGGAGCAAGTAAAAAGTCTGGTTTATAGGGTGTTCAGTTTAGAGAGGTTATGTTCTGTACTGATATTAAAAAAGGACCCTGAAAAACATTCGGTTTTTAAGGGAATTCCGGTCTACAGAGGTTTTGGTTTTGAGAGGTTTCACTGTATAGGAAAAAAGCTGTAAGAGATCACAAACTATAAAAGGGTTCAGGAGTCCATGATTGTAATACCGGTACTAATAACAGGGTTCGAATTTCACCACAGCACTGACAGCAATTGCCACAGTTGCCTTCCTTACTTACCGTTGACCCCCGAAAATTGTACGGCGTCAATGACAAGAAAAATGTCACAGTGCCTTACCTGGTTTGCCATCATGCCCTTTGGAAATTTATATATTTTTAAAAAACCCAGCATTTTATTATTTAGTGTAGACTACACAAAATGTAACATAAAATTTTTATTATAAACCACAACATTTACAGTGGTATCCAAATGTAAATAAACAATTAATAATGTATAATGTATAACATAGAATATATATATATATATATATATATAAATGTTGTTACCTGCTGTAAATAACGTTATATCTTGGATTAATTATAATATAAAATCATGTTTGGTACGACAGGTTTTGATTAGGGCCGACAGAATTTGTAACTTGCTGGATGTCCTGCAAGAATTTCAGCCAATTTCGACCATGATGATGATATTTAATTCAATGGCATTTCTAGTAGTTAGTCACAAACATAACATCTCATTCTTGGCCATCAGCACGATGTGTTGTGTGTACAATGTATATAGGCATTTGATGATATCCATTGATATGATCATCCACAAGTTTACTCAAACATCAAGTTCAGTTGCGTTTATTTTACTTTAAAAAATATAGAGGAATAGCGATAATATGTGCACATAGTGTTAGTGATAGAAGAAACTGTCTTCTAGTCAGTGTCAGTCTGTAGTCTCATAAACTGTCTCAGTGGCAGTATTATCAGCCAAGTCTCAGCCTATGTCTACAGTGCACAATTCAGTACATGACTACTCATCCTGTGATTCACTGAAAATGAGGATTATTCACTAAAGTTATGTTGAGTTATCCAGCAACCTGTTTAGGCATTTGTGCTGCTTTTCCACCAACTGAGGGTATTTTGTGTGCATTATCTTCAAAAATGACAAAATAATAGGATCCCCCAAAAATAGAAAATCGACCCCTGTAATAACGTCTTTATGAGAATGTTATGATGGAAAGTGGCAGTCCTCATATCATACCAAACACCTAACAATGTTTCATTGGTACATGCTAGTTTTACCTTGCAAAACATTTCAAGTCTCTGTTTTGCAGAACCAAGGCTAGATCTGGCACTCGCCAAATACAAAGTTTAAAAAAGATTGGAGAATTTTATTGTAATCTCATGAAATATATTCATGTAATAATTGATAGTTTGTTAGAAAATAACTAGGATTGGTGAAATGTTCTACTCACCCTGAGCTGGCCATGAGAACTACAATTCTGAAAATGATACTGGTTTTGTCTAAGTGACTGATAACACTTTTATTTCACTGATATTTTAAGATATTTCACTAAATGTTATATAATAAATTTTAGTTTTATAAATTAATTTAACGCATATACAAATTATTAATATAATTTCAATTATTTTCCAGATTTTTAGTTATTATTTATCAATAATACATTTTGTCAAAAATCAGATTTAAAAAACCATTTGCTCACAGGAATGTTGATTTGTGAAGTGGCTACAACATTACAGTTTTTAGCTAATAAAATATCTTTAAATAAACCACTTTTAACATGCAAATACATGGGCAGGACTTAACCCAGTGGTAAAGTGTTTGCTTGATGCGTCGGTGGATCCATTGGGCTATTTCTCGTTCCATCGACTGCTCCACAACTGGTGTAACAAAGGCCGTAGTATGTTCTATTGTGTCTATGGGATGGTGCAAATAAAAGATCCCTTGATGCTAATCGAAAAGAGTAGCCCATGAAGTGGCGACAGTGGGTTTCCTTTCTTAATATTGGTGTGGTCCTTAACCATATGTCGGACGCCATTTATAACCGTAAATAAAATGTGTTGAGTGCATTGTTAAATAAAACATTTCTTTCTTTCATGCAAATACTCTATATATATATATCTCTCATATTGGCTAACCAAACTTTTTTCCAGTATGAAAATGGGTATTTTAGGTAAAAAAGAACCCCAAAACAAGCACATGCTACAAAAAGTCTAGTAAAAGTAATTACATGTACATTTATTGATGCCTTGATATAATTTTGACAACTGCTAGCTCTTGAAAGCCTATAGTATGTTCATACATAGCTTATACTAGGTCACGAATGTGGGTATTTATACAAACAAGGCAATAAATTATTGCTTTGTAGTGTAAATACCAGAGGCTGACTTGCGATACTTATAGGAGTGAAATGGACCATTAAGTTACAAGTATACAAAATATGCCCAAAAGCATCCCAATTACATACACCTTGCTTCAATAAAAGTGAATGACATTTATAAGAAATTTATCTTATTCAGTTTCAACATCCATTTCTCTACACTTTGATGTGCAGTATTAACTTGTAAGTTAAATATATACATGTGCATATGTGCATGTGTGTGTGCGTGCGTGTTGTGTCGTCTATAAATGATATACTCCAATTCCAATTAAAGAGGATTTTTAGTGAAGGAGATCATAAGAGTCAGAATGTCACTTCCTGGCTTAAATCATTAGGTAGTACCAACCATGAAAGGATACAGGGAACATTTTGTTTTCAAAATCTTGATCAGCGATATTTCTGACAAATTGATTAGCAACTACTGTTTAATGTTTTAAAATTCTTTAGCGATCTCTGAAACTTGTGTACCGAATCATGATGCGCTTTAGAACAAAATGTTCTTTGTGGTATCAAAATTTTAATATCTTAAATGGGTCCCCATCAAGGTCTGCTGTATATAATTGTAACCAACTATGTAATTAAAAAGTAATCGTCTGATGAACAATGATGAAATTTCAAACAGTTGCACACCCTAGCACATAATATATAATGTACATGTATACATGTATGTATTTATGTAAGGACTGTCAACTACACATAAACCTACTAATGTGCATCTGCACCAAAATAGTTCACAGTGACATTCCTGTTATATTTTGAAACTTGTTTAACTTTAGAAATCTCCAACACAATACACATCTATCATAAACACCAATTCAGGGTCAACATCATGTATAGCTGTCATAAATACTAATTTAGGGTCAACATATGTACATTATAAATACTAATTTACGGTCAACACAAGTACATTATAAATACTAATTTAGGGTCAACCCAGTGTTCATCTGTTTAGGACCAAAGTGCCAGGCCCACCCCTTGTCACTTTATTGTAGTGCAGTTTTTATTGTCAGTGTGTAATTAATCTAAGAGCTTGATGCCCAACTGTCAACAGAATGTTAAGACTGGGGTCAGAGGTCAAATTGTTCAGGAAATACCATAGTAAACCAATCATAAAACAAAAGGCTAGTATATCTTGTAAACATACTTCAATAGCAGTTGGTATTTTTAGTTAATAATTATAATAAAATTTTAAACCAAAAGAATACACACTGCAATTACAACAGGAAGCAAATTGTAATAACCAGGTGAAGCAGTTTTAATGAGTTAGAATATGATTTGTTTTAAAGGTTTAATATTCAACAGGAAAATGTGCATGTTGACAAGTTAATAAGTACATACATACATGTACTTTAATTGTATACTGCAGGGAAAGGTCTTTGTATCGGCTATACCTGTTGACTGATCCCATATGTTAATGGGAGAGAGAGAGAGAGAGAGAGAGAGAGAGAGAGAGAGAGAGAGAGAGAGAGAGAGAAAGACAGAGACAGAGACAGAGACAGGCAGACAGACAGACAGACAGACAGACAGACAGACAGACAGACAGACACACACAATGTGTATATGTACAAATGTGTATGACTTTATAATCTTTCCCACCATAATCACTTTTCGGTCAGTCCATATAATTTCTACTTAGGTTTAACTGATGTTCTGGTTATGTGAATTATATTTACAGTGAGTTACCTAACCATAAGGCATTGTGTTATGGTGCTGTACTATGAGCCAGATATTTTTTTAGGAAACTGATAGTGCAATGAGGTACTATATAGTACTTTTAATTTATCCATTGATGCCCTGTGCATCAAGTGTTAAATAATTAGCCTACAACATTTTAAAGAAGCAATCTGAGAACTAGTACTGTTAAAACCATAATACATGTCCTACTGGGACCAACACATTTTCTTATCTGTTAAGTTCAAGAGTTATAACTGTGAAACATGGATATACATTCCTTTTTTTTTCAGTTCTGTTCCATAAATAAATTTCCATGAAAGTTAAACTTGATCTGGTCATTACTCTGTCAAAAATGGATAAATCACAATGAACGTCAAACTTGATCTGTAACTGTACAGAATAAAAGTAAATTTTTATATAAAATTTCAGGTCAATATCTTGAGGCATTGCAAAAAAAAAAACCCCACCAGACTGGAAATCTATGTGTGACAGACAGGAGACAAAAGATATATATTGTTTGATATTGAATATTTATAAGAATAATGTACTTAAAGGAGAACTCAAGTCAAACATGAGCCTCATGCCTTGGAAAGATGCATACCTGGACCACCAACACATACTGACACTTTAAAGGAGAACTCAAGTCAAACATAAACCGTATTTGTTGGAAAGATGCATACCTGGACCACCAACATACTGACACTTTAAAGGAGAACTCAGGTCAAACTATATATATTTATATGACACTTTAAAGGGAACTCAGGTCAAACTATATATATTTAATGGGGGGGGGGGGGGGGGGGGGGGGGGTAGGCTTGCATAAAATAAATATATTGACCAGAAAGGAACACAGTATTACTGTACAATGAGTGTGCTACATTAAATGCATGTACTTGATTTATTAAGTACAACAATGTTCAGATATTTACTAAGAACTAAATATTAAAATATTAACTAAGTTTAACAACTACCATATATATTTAATATGTTTCATTATTTACACACACACATACCCCTCTCCACCCACCACAGTACATATTTTGCCCTGCTAGCACACTCAGTGACACTGGTAGTTAAAGTGTGAAGTAATCTTAAACTTAAAGTAGTGTAACGTGATACTGCAAAGGCAACTGACATTGATTCTAAATTACCCAAGAAAACAATGACTAATTAAAACCAAGGGTGTGAACTGTGTTGCTATTTTTAGCTCACCGACAAGGGGACATTCCCCGTAATTACCTGAGCGGACAGTCTTGATCATCACAGGGGCTCCATTTTGACTGACCTGCTTCAGCCAGAGGCTTGCGTCACGTAGTGTGTATCCCGACACCTTCTGGCCCTGTACCTCCACCACGATATCATCTTTGTGCAGTTTCTCCCCATGATAGGCTATCTTTTCGTGATTAATGTCGCCCAAATAGCAAAACAGCCCACTATCCGCCCCTCCTTTCAGAGTTACGGTCGTTAAACTTTCTTCGTGTTGCGCCGAGGCTATAGTTTCGTGTATTTGTTTACTCCAATGTGAATGTCGCAAATCTTTATCCAGAGCTGGGGGAGGGGCTTTGGGCGGGGGTTGCAGTCTGTTTCGCATCATACTGGACGCCCAAGTAACATTTTCCACTTGTTACCCATTAATTTTTTATTTCTGTATGACACACGTGTGAATAAAAACACATCCTTGATGACATTTCTAGAAGTGGTAACAACACAGGCAAGACATTACGGGGCAGAACTTCCTTGGCAGGTGCCCCCAAGCGCCGACGATCGGCCCTGTCGGACCTATTCCTAGGCGAGTAGCTCTCACATGTTTGCATCATGGAGGGAATACACATGTGGAAAACTGCCACATAATCCAAATAATCCCATAGTTTATACGAATTACTCGGTGGGAATGTTGATATGTCTACAATTCAAACTGCTGCCATTCGATACATCGCTTTCACGCATGCGTGATCCATGGTCGCCACAGCTCCGGATGTCGTAAACACGTTATTGTATGTCGTAAACGGTCAGCTAGAAAAAAAAAAGAGGGTGGAATGCTTTTCAATTTGTTATATAACTAACTGAAACAACGTAACAATGACTGACGTGATTGTAATCACAAGATGTATGCATACTTTATTGTTTTATTTTTGCAAACTGACTAGTTAAGCCATCGGACATAAGTCATAAGGCTGGTAGGTACAGGGTTCGCAGCCCCGTATCGGCTACCACCCAGAGCGAATTTTAACCCAAAAAAAAAGAATAAAAAAAAAAAAAAAAAGTAATTCTTATATCATGAAATGGATGGTTTTAGAATACAAAAAAAAGAAGAAGAAAAAGTAATTCTTATATCATGAAAAGGTATTTTAGAAATGGATGGTTTTGGTTATACTCATAATGCACAGTGGGAGAATACAAACTTGTCCTTCCCCTTCCTCTCTTTTTTTTTTTTTTTTTTTTTCAATTATATATATATATATTTTTCTATTATTATTTTTAATTTGTTTTGTTTTTTAATTTTGTTTTTTGTTTTTTTGGGAGGGGGTGTTTGAATTTGATTTATCTATATATTTTTAAAGAAGTCTTATTTTTATATTACACAACAACAAATTAATTATATTTCATATAGCACAAAGTCAAACAATTGTAAATAATAAATTTTTTAAAAACCTATATACAGCATACAATTCTACAATAATGATTCGAAGCCCCCAACCTTGACATTGCTCTTCTTTCTTGGGACAATAATTTTTTTTTTAATTTACAAAATCTTTCTCACTAACCACTAACAACTAATCATCCTGAACAGACAGCCCTGATAGCTGAGGTGTGTGGCCACTACACCGACGTCTCTCTCACTAACCACCAACAACCCACCCAAGCTGATGTGTGTGGCCACTACACCGACGTCTCTCTCACTAACCACTAACAACCCACCCAAGCTGAGGTGTGTGGCCACTACACCAACGTCTCTCTCACTAACCACTACCACCCACCCAAGCTGATGTGTGTGGCCACTACACCGACGTCTCTCTCACCAACAACCCACCCAAGCTGAGGTGTGTGGCCACTACACTGACATCTCTCACTAACAACCCACCCAAGCTGAGGTGTGTGGCCACTACACTGACATCTCTCTCACCAACAACCCACCCAAGCTGAGGTGTGTGGCCACTACACTGACATCTCTCTCACTAACCACCAACAACCCACCCAAGATGAGGTGTGTGGCCACTACACCAACGTCTCTCTTACTAACCACTAACCACCCAAGCTGAGGTGTGTGGCCACTACACCGACGTCTCTCACTAACCATCCACCCAAGCTGATGTGTGTGGCCACTATACCGACGTCTCTCTCACAAGCTGAGGTGTGTGGCCACTACACCGACGTCTCTCACTAACCATCCACCCAAGCTGATGTGTGTGGCCACTACACCAACGTCTCTCTCACTAACCATCCACCCAAGCTGATGTGTGTGGCCACTACACCAACATCTCTCTCACTAACCACTAACAACCCACCCAAGCTGAGGTGTGTGGCCACTACACTGACATCTCTCTCACCAACAACCCACCCAAGCTGAGGTGTGTGGCCACTACACTGACATCTCTCTCACTAACCACCAACAACCCACCCAAGATGAGGTGTGTGGCCACTACACCGACGTCTCTCTCACTAACCACTAACCACCCAAGCTGAGGTGTGTGGCCACTACACCGACGTCTCTCACTAACCATCCACCCAAGCTGATGTGTGTGGCCACTATACCGACGTCTCTCTCACAAGCTGAGGTGTGTGGCCACTACACCAACGTCTCTCACTAACCATCCACCCAAGCTGATGTGTGTGGCCACTACACCAACGTCTCTCTCACTAACCATCCACCCAAGCTGATGTGTGTGGCCACTACACCAACGTCTCTCTCACTAACCATCCACCCAAGCTGATGTGTGTGGCCACTACACCAATGTCTCTCTCACTAACCATCCACCCAAGCTGATGTGTGTGGCCACTACACCAACGTCTCTCTCACTAACCACCCACCTAAGCTGATGTGTGTGGCCACTACACCAACGTCTCTCTCACTAACCATCCACCCAAGCTGATGTGTGTGGCCACTACACCAACGTCTCTCTCACTAACCATCCACCCAAGCTGATGTGTGTGGCCACTACACCAACGTCTCTCTCACTAACCACCCACCTAAGCTGATGTGTGTGGCCACTACACCAACATCTCTCTCACTAACCACAAACAACCCATCCAAGCTGATGTGTGTGGCCACTACACCAACGTCTCTCTCACTAACCACAAACAACCCATCCAAGCTGATGTGTGTGGCCACTACACCAACGTCTCTCTCACTAACCATCCACCCAAGCTGATGTGTGGCCACTACACGAACGTCTCTCTCACTAACCATCCACCCAAGCTGATGTGTGTGGCCACTACACCAACGTCTCTCTCACTAATCATCCACCCAAGCTGATGTGTGTGGCCACTACACCGACGTCTCTCACTAACCATCCACCCAAGCTGATGTGTGTGGCCACTACACCAACGTCTCTCTCACTAACCATCCACCCAAGCTGAGATGTGCGGATAGCACAGCGTGCTTGAACTTTAATTGACTAAAAGCATGGCAGAGGTAATAAAATGCGTCACTGAATTCTACACACTGTAGCATATATCTCTTCCATGCTGTTTGATGCAGTAGAATAACGGGTTGATAGTGTATTGGAAGTGAACCCTTAGCTATGTACTGGGCCTACTATGGCAGACTTTTTATTGTTATTTTACAACTGAACGTTGATCTGTCATGGTGATGTTTAGTGGCTGCATTATATTTGATTAGAAGCATCAAAGTTGATTGACAAGTGCTTATTTACATATTTTTATTTATTGTTGAACTTATATCATCTACAATCCATGGTTGCCATTCTAGGCACACAGCTTGCTATCTGTGTTGTCTGTCCAAAGTTAAAGTCAGTTTTGTTTAACGACGCCACTGGAGCACATCGATTAATTAATCATCAGCTATTGAACATCAGACATTTGGTAATTCTGACACATAATTTTCAGGATAAAGCCGCTATAATTTTGTCATCAGTTGCAATGGGTCTTCTGTATGCACCATTCCAGTCAGGACAGCACATACCATGACCTTTGACATTGGTTGGCATGGTTGTCTGTCTGCTGGTAAAGCACATGCCTGATGCACGGTCGGTCTTGGATCGATTCCCGTTAGTGGGCCCATTGGGCTATTTCTCGTTCCAGCCAGTGCTCCACAACTGGTATATCAAAGGCCATGATATGTGCTATATAAAAGATTCCTTGCTTTTCTGCAATATTTTAAGCAGTCACATTTTCATACAATTAGCATAAACACAGAAATGGTCAATACTTTAAAAACTCTGGATTAACAGATGCATTAGTCTTTTTCACTCAGAATTTGGTAAGAATACTACACTGTTCTTTATTATGTTTTATCTAATGACACACTCGGCATATTTTAACTTTCAGTTATATGGCGCTGAAATTAATGTTACGGACCACATAGATAATAGAAAGGAAACCCGCTGCCGCCACTCCATGAACTGCTCTATACACATACAGACGAACAGAGGCCGAGATAGTGAGTGTGCGTTCGTATGCGTCCGTATGTTAATGTATGTAAGCATCTCTGTTTAATGTATGTGTATGTGTACAAGTGTGTTTATTTGTACATGCATGTGTGTTAATATATGTATACATGTATGTATGTCTTTGGGTGAATGTGAGTGTGTAATCTATATATGTGTAAATATATGTATGTGCACCTATATGTGAATGTGTGTGCGTGTTCGCGGGTGTATGTACATGACATTGAGTCATTTGTGTACGTACTGTAAAACTTGACTAGTGTTTTCACAATCTCCAACCCCAGGTCAATATCTGTTGGTAACCTGCCTACATTACTCGACACCACTGGCGGATCCCATGACACCGTCCACACTTTTGAAGTGCCCTTTTAAATGACTGTGTTTTGTTGTTAAATTCATCATATTCAATATACAGATCTGGGGGGACTCAGCTCACTTCCCTTCGACAAATCAAACTATCCTTTTTAGAATTTTGTCATCTCCACCTTACGAAGTCATGGCTCCGCCCTGGACGCTACCTAACTAAATTAGTTTGTAAGCATATGGACCATACATTGGTTTAGTAAAAAGTTTGTTTTGTTTAATGACACCACTAGAGCCAATTGATTAATTAATAATCGGCTATTGGATGTCAAACATTTGGTAATTCTGACTTGTAGTCTTGCAAGAATCTTTTATATGCACCATCCTACAGACAGAATAGCACATACCACTGCATTTGATATACTATTTGTAGTGCACTGGCTGGAATGAGAAATAGCCCAATGGGCCCATATCAAGCGAGTGCTTTACCACTGAGTTACATCCCACCCTTGGTTTATTAACACATATACATATATTTCACCTCTTTTGAGAAAGAATACACAATAAGACCAGTTTTCAGATAACTTTATTTTCGAACATAACAAATAATATAAATAATATAAATATGTAATATTTTCGAACATTACAACACTTAAATATAAAAACTAATATACAGGATGGGAAAGAGGGGGAACTCTGCACACAACCCGTGTTGATGCTACCTCCACCATCGGAGATACAGGTGCCTCCGTCGGAGCAGCCTCCCTGAAAGGTAACCGATTCTCTGCTTCAGCCGAAACAGAGAACTTTAGTGAACCAGTGGTGCCAGCCGGCATCACTGAACCACTAGCAACGTCATCCTTTTTCGTACAAACAGTGACCCCGGACTTCTCAGAAGTCGGCGTCTCCTTCGATTGGAGGACAACCCCCAAGGTTGCCTCCTCGCTCTTCTCTCCCTTTCCTTTCCAAACATCCCTCTTCCTGTCTGCCTCCCGGACCTGGTGACGAAATTTCGTCCAAATGGATAAGGGCTATGTCATGCAGACCTCACTCAAAAGAACAGGCCCTACAGGACCCGACACAACAAGTGCGAGTCGAACCAGGGAAGCTGTTTGCCACAGCCGGCTTTGGCACACACGGTTAACCTCGCAGTTGAGCCCGATGAGGCCATGTCAGACATTCCGAAAACATAACCCCAATTATCCCAAAAACAAAGTTTTTCTTGGTAAGGGCTATGGAAAAGAAATAACAAAAATACACTTTAATAAAATGTTTCACGTGGTATAAAAAACGGAAAAAACTAAAGTTTTGCAGAGCTTGTTAAAAGTATGTCCACAATGGAGGACTGCAGAATTGAAAATGATGGTCTGCCCATGCACGGATATGGATATACATCTAGCAAGGGAAGACAATTCTGCAGTGGAGGAGATGACTCAGGTTGTATAGCAATGTTGTGCTAGTACAGTAAGTTGAATAAGACTAATGTAGAAAAATATAATTAGCGGAACAGGTAGTAATTTGTCTTTAAAGTTAGGGTAGTGTAAGCACTGACATCATCAATTAGTCCATATTTTTGAAAAATGAACTTCCCACAGCATTTTGGAAACTCATTTTATTTGACATAATTTGAGGATGCTGATGTAATGAGTATATACTAAAACATGAAATATAAGGTCTAAGCTTCTAATTGGGGTGCATTGATTCATAATATTAATAGTTATTATTATTTTTATATGTCTAACACTGATATGTGTTACCTTTGAAGTGTTTTAGTTTAATATTATACTTTTATATAAAATAAATTCAATATGGCTGCCAATATAACCAACACACTAACGAAATTATACAAAATATTATTTCAGCTTCTAGCTGTCTGGGCGACATTGTTATTTGAAAAGACATAAATCTCTGTTTCATTGGATTGAGATACCATTTAACCTGATTCTAAGAACTATTAAATAAAATTCAAGATGGCCACCATGAACCAACTGAAATAAGAAATGCAATATCTTGGCTTCTAACTGGAATACATTAACAATATTAGTGGCTATAAACCAGACAGAATAAAACACGAAGTTTTAACTCAAAGTTACTCAAATGGTGGCCTTAAAATGCTAAATATTTTGAATTTTATGATAGCTTTAAAATCCACCTGGATTAGCAGACTATTTTCAACTAACGCAAAATGGAAAAAAAAAATTGAAGTTAGTACGAAATTATCTGTGCAAAAACTTATTACGTGTGGGGATTATTTTATCAAAATACAAAAAAAACAAAAAACAACTCTTTCTGGGAAAATGTTTTACATAGTTGGTGGCTAATTCAACAAAAACTAATTCCCGAATGTAAAAGTGAAATAATTAGAATTAATATTTGGTTTAATAGTAAAATAACTACTGACCACAAACCTATATGTTATGAAAACTATATTAAAAATGGAGTTATATTTATTCAAGATTTAATGGATGAACATGGTAGATTTTTAACCTATGAAACATTTAGATTTAAATTTCACATACATTCAAACTTCTTAGAACAGGCATCTTTAATCAAAGCAGTTAAAACCTTTATGCATTGCACATTGTCAAGTATCAACAACCAACAGGTTAACACCTTAAATCCTATATTTCCTTTTAAATTGGAGTTATTTTTTAAAACTACTAAAGGGTGCAAAGAAATGTTTAATATTTTAAACAAATCGACAATAGTGCCAACTTCCCAAAGAAAATATTATAATTTAGGTTTCATACTATCATTACAGGAGTGGGAAAAAGTGTATAATTTACCATTTATATGTTTAAAAGATACAACTTTACAGTGGTTTCAATATAGAATTCTACATCGAATAATCATGACAAACACGTTCTTATATAAAATAAAATACATAGAATCAAATCTTTGCGATTTTTGTCATAGACAACCAGAAATATTGGAGCATTTCTTCTGTGACTGCTCTAAGAAAGAAAGAAAGAAGTGTTTTATTTAATGACGCACTCAACACATTTTATTTACAGTTATATGGCGTCAGACATATGGTTAAGGACCACACAACAGATTTTGAGAGGAAACCCGCTGTCGCTACTACATGGGCTACTCTTCCAATTGGCAGCAAGGGATCTTTTATTTGCGCTTCCCACAGGCAGGATAGCACAAACCATGGCCTTTGTTGAACCAGTTATGGATCACTGGTCGGTGCAAGTGGTTTACACCTACCCATTGAGCCTTGCGGAGCACTCACTCAGGGTTTGGAGTCGGTATCTGAATTAAAAATCCGAACCCAGTACCTACCAGCCTGTAGACCGATGGCCTGCTACGACGCCACAGAGGCCGGTATGACTGCTCTAAAGTCTTTCTTTTATGGAAGGAAATTGAACAATGGATTCAGGACAAAGGTGAACATACACAACTCGATAAACAGACAGTCTTGTTTGGAATCATAAAGAGGGAAAAAAGCAAGATGGTATTTATTAATTGGCTCATTATCAATGTTAATTACAATATATATAGATCTAAAATGCAGAAACATGGACCTAAAATATATGCTTTTTTAAATATTTTAAAAGATAAAATAGAAATTGAAAAATATATACTTCTCAAAAATTGTCAATTTCAAGAATTTGAGGAATATTGGGCACCTTGGTCCAGATACCTAGAAACAAGACATGGCAATACAATGTTCTAGAGGTATTTCAATACAAATATGTTTTCTCTTTCGAAATTAAAGTATTTAATTCACTCTTTCTTTCCTTCTTCCTTCCTTACCTTCTCTTTTCTCCCTTTACTATTTCCTTCAAATCTTTCCTCTACCTCTATCTTCACTGTTAACCCCACATATTAGTGAACTCCATGTTTTCATGTATTCATGCTTATTAATATTATATTGATTCTAATTACACTATATTATATATATAAATAACGTTCATATGTACTTATAACATGGATGTAAGGTAGTGAAATCAGGGCCCCCAACCCTGACACTGTCATACTTGTGTCTGGGGACAATAAATAAAAAAAATAAAAAAATAAAAATATTAGTGGCTATTCCTATGTTTTCTATATGACATGATTTATATATTATTAGTCGGCAATGTTTTAAGCAGTCAAATTTACATAAAATTAGCATAAACACAGAAATGACCAATGTATTAAAAACTCTAGATTAACAGATAATGTTATGGCATTTTGTTTAAATAATTGTGGAATGGGAATTCCATTTATCTTAGTTTCATAGAATATTACATGAAAGTAAGTATTTGGCTATGTTTTCTCCGTTTTATTTGACAACCTGTCATAACGCTGTAGTATACTGGAAATATCTTTATATTTAAAGGAGAAGTATTATCAGCTGTCAACATTTCTTCAGCACCCTCAAATTATTTAAGATCAAATGACTTGCTACTTCAGGCACAAAATGCATCAAGTGTTGTTATAATGCATCTTGAAAGATGTTTTAAGTAATCTTGTACATGCATATAGGAGTTTTTGTTAATAAAGTAATGTAATCAATCTGTTTCACTCAGAATTAGGTAAGAATAATGCATACGATTAATAGTAAAGTTAATAATATGAACATATGAACAACTTCACAATAACCAGTATTTGTTGTTTTGCAAAACAAAGTTTACTAAATAAAGTATAAGATGTAGAATAACAATGCAATATCATCAGCCATAAACATTAATGACTGTACCAAAACGATTTAGAGATCTCTTTGTATTAGCACTGTTATTAATGTGTTACAATGCCGGAATAAAGTACTGCTATTTATAATTGATTTTTGTTTTGATAATTCAGCATTATGAATTTATTTATATATTTATTCACATTAAGTATTAGTTTATATATTTGTTTCCTTGTGATACATTATTCACATTTTTATTTTGTGAGTCGGCTTGTTATCCCAAACCTTAAACAGTAGATGAATTCATATATCCTGGTCTATACCACTTAAACAGTAGATGAATTCATATATCCTGGTCTATACCACTTAAACAGTAGATGAATTCATATATCCTGGTCTATACCACTTAAACAGTAGATGAATTCATATATCCTGGTCTATACCACTTAAACAGTTTTATACATCTATTTTCTAGATATCCCATTATTTATGATTAATCATTATGGGTCAGTATGTTAATAGCAAATGTCATCTATAATTAAAACAAATGAGATGCAGTATTTTCCTTATCACAGTCAACTAAAGCAAGAGCCACATACATCTAAAGGTATAACATGCAAGCCTGTTTAGTATTAAAATATATCAGGATTGCATTTTTGTTCAAGTTTATATGTTCCCTAAATTGCTATGGGTTGTATGACTAATTATTTTAACAATTTCTTTTTCTTTGCTTTTTGGGGATGCCAAGTTAGTCCATCTATAATGGACTGATAACAAAGGGCTTGATGTGCTGGGGGAACATATAATGTTCCATGAATGTGCTAAGTGACAGATTGAAAAGGTACACGTGCAAAATCAGATTCTGACCATCTTATTTTAAAGTCTATAGCACCAAATCAAATCCCATAGATGACAATAGCAAGCTGCTTCACGCAACCTTTCAATCAATCGTTAAATCAGAAAAAAATATAAATGCTAGTTTGAGATATACTAGAATGCATCCTTGACTACCCCGTTCCATACAGAGATTGTGGCACTCTACACATATGTTTCAAATGCACTAGTACCACATGAAGAAACACTTATGACAACAGGTTCTTTCACAGATCTCACGAATGACAGGCGTGACCATATTTAAAACGCTCTTTAAAGTTCGACGCACTTCGAACTTTGTTCGGGTGAGATGCTGTTTAACATTTTACTACCTACAGTGGCTTTAAGGAGGCAAGAAGTCAAATAGCATTTTCAACATTTGCTGATGTTTTTCTCACAGGCCTTAACAGTGTGCATTTGGTTTATACCAAGGCATATTTATTCGTTTCATTCATTTTAACTTGATTTTCGTGCATATATCCAATTAAGGTTCAAGCATGATGTCCTGGACACGGTTCGGCTATCCAGGCTGTCTCTAAAGGACAGTGGATGAAAAATTAATTGTTGGTGAAAGGTCGGTGTAATGGCCCTACACCCCTCCTGGGCTGTTAAACGCTGGGTAGGAGCCATTACTGGGGTGCGTACTCTGTACATACCAGCCTTTAGACCGATGACTTAACCATTATATCATTACATCCAGTACTGTAAGGCACATTGCACGTAAAATACCGTAATAGATATTGAGAATGAAATAGAAATCACAGCAAGTAGGAAGTAGAATACATGACATATTTTTACTGAAAAACACTGCATATTAAAATGGTTTACAATACGTTAATATCATTGAATTTTATATTCACATTAATATTGCAATACTTTTGAAGTGTTAGATAGCTGTTACAGTTATTCTCATAACGTTTAATTCAGATACCGTAACTTATTTTAACGAGTGTATTTTCAACGTTGAATTTACAATTGTTCCACATATTATATTGTTCTATACTTTTTATGTTATTTTGTACTACACACAAAGTTGAATACACTTGAAACTAAAACTTTTGCAATTTGTGATGGGTCTTTCACTATTTTGCCTGGACTATTGGGAACCTAATAATCCCATCAAAAACAATAGGTTTCCAGCCTTGGCTTTGGAACCTAATAATAATCCCATCAAAAACAATAGGTTCCCAGCCTTGGCTTGGAAACCTAATATCAACAATAACAACAAATAATAATAACAAATAATAAATCATACAACTAATAAATCAAGTGTCTTCTAGTCCTACTATAGTTATATTACCCAACATGAATGTTCGAAGTTTGAGCAAGGTGTGTACCCTAGTATGTACCCTAGCGCTGCCCTGGTTCAGCACCTGTGGTTGTGTGTGTTTCTTTGTCTCAGTGTCAGTGACTGTGTGTGTGTGTGTGTGTGTGTGTGTGTGTGTGTGTGTGTGTGTGTGTATCTCTGTGTGTGTGTGTGTTTCTTTGTGAGTGTTTGTTATATGTTTGTGTGTGTCTGTGTTTGTGTATTTCTGTGTGTATGTGTGTTTCTCTGTATGTGCGTTAGTCCAGAGGATTAGCAAAAAATTGTGCACTTTGTGATACAAGTATGAAATTTGGCACACAGTTACTATGGCCCATAACAGTTTATTCCAAAACTGGACCCCAACTGGATTTGACCTGTGGCGGCCATGGTGGCCATTTTTCAAAATGGCCGACATGCGAATTTTCAATGTCTCATATCTCGGCTAATAATACAGATATGAACTTGATTTTTGTGTCTTTACCTATGTTTTCAGGGCCAAAGAATCAAAATGTGACATTATTTTGAAAATATCTTATGTCAGCCATTTTGTTTTCCAATATGGCCACCATTTTGAGTTAAACGTTATAGTTTTCTTAATATCTTTGCTCAAAATAATGATATACATTTCATTTTTGTGTCTATACTTATGTTATGGGGGCCAAGGAATCCAAATATGAAATTATTTTCAAAATATCTTGTGTCAGCCATTTTGTTTTCCAATATGGCCGCCATTTTGAGTTCAAATTGATATCTCGGCTCAAAATTATGATATACCCTTGCTTGTGTCTATACCTATGTTTTCAGGGCAAAGGAATCCAACTAATTATGACAATATTTTGCATGTTGGCACTCAAGATATGTTTGTAGAAACATTGTCAAATGTTCATTCACATCCACGGCACCCGCATAGTGTTGTGCATGGCAAGTCTGCCTTCTTGCATTTACACTGTCCTCTGCATACATATCGCGTGGTACATCCACACTTGATGACTGCACGACATGCTTCACCAGCAGGTGGAAGGTCCATCCATTTGATCTTCCACTGTGCATTGGACGTCTCCCAAGTCCACCCAAAGTCTGCTGGACTTGGTAACTATGGTGCTTTGATCATTGCTTGACCCCATACATGACCTGCCTCATATCCTACTCGCAACAGATGCTGGGCTAGTGCGTCTTTGGTTGGTGGAATGTTTTCAGTGGCTCTGCCTTTCTGAGTGAATAACCTCTGTCTTTCACTATTAACGCTACTTTCAGGGCTCCAACGGTCATACATGATCACCACTAATCTCTCAATTGTGGGAAGAACATTCAGGACATTATATGTGGTTGGCATATTGGCCAGTGTGCACAGAGCTGTTGTGGCATCGTCGAAGACATTCCACGCAGACCAGGCGGTACGTTTTCCTTTCCCAGCAGATGTAATGTCACATCCAGTCACGGTGTGGAATGCAGGAAGTGCCATGCATTTATCGTTACCAAGTGCTTGAGCCATGGTTGTTGCATCGAGATACCGGAATGTGGTGCCTGTACCAAAAGCCAACCATAGACACTCACAACCAATCTTCTGGGCCAGACATATGCTTATGACTACGACATCCGTGTCCACAGTTCTGAGAAGAATCTTCTTCATACCATGTTGAGCTCCGTCTGAGGCATGCACGAACATCCGTGTGTCTGCTTCCTCATATGTACAGGCCATCAACCCTGAAAGATTACAGGGGCAGACGACAACACCTTCTCACCATGGGTAATTATCACCATTCCTGGGAATGCTTCATTCACAACATGTTCACTGATGAGGTGAAAGAGCTTGGCACTTTATTCTTCCCTTCAACACGCCTTCGGGTACCTTTACCCCTCTTCTGTCTTGTGCCAGCTTTCAAGCTGTTCTTTCTGTAGATATCAAACACCATATCAACTCGCAGCACTTTGCCACTAAACTGCTTATGGATATATTCCATGACCTTCGTGGCATAATCATTGAATGACTCCGATGTTCCTGGTTTTATCATGTTGATAATGGCAGCACCATCTAGGATGATCATCTGGGCATCATGTGGTTTGACTGTCATGATCTGGTACAAGATTTTGAACACATTCCAAGAGATTTGCCTTTGTCCCACTCTTCATGTCTTCATAATCAGAGAGGGAAGGTGGATATGACTGGTTTTTATGTGAGAAGAAATCTGCCATGTCTGTTTGCCGTACTTGACAGACAGTGTATAAGGTTGCGATCACGTTTCAGATCTGTCACCTGCTTTTGATGTGGTGATGTCTCTTTATGCACATGTCTTGCAAAGAGCGGGAGTTTTGCTTTTGTGATGGTGTCATGAAGGAGCGTCGTGCGGTCAATCAGGTGGTCTTGGAAGAAGCTGTCACACCTAGATTCCCAGTCTGGAGCTCCACGCGGTAAGACGTGTTTGTTTTGCTGGTGCACATTGCACGTGCTTTCGTGTGCTCGACTTGGGAATCCTTCATTTCGTTGTTTTTGTCAGCGAAATGAAGTTTTCTACTGGGATGTATGCGGCCATTGGAACTGACTGAACGCTGGAACGCTTCTCGTTTCGACAGTCTGCACCACCAGGTTGGATTCTTTTTTAGCGAGATTCCTCACCTCCACATCATTTCTCTGTCTGACTATGTTGACTTGTTTTTTCGTGACTCGTATGACGGCCATTCTGCAGAACGCCACGGTTGTTCGCGTTTAGTCTCTACATGTCCGAGCCTGTCCTAGCAGCACTGGAAGATTGACCGCCCCACTCTAAGAAGAAATAGGAAGCGGGGTCGGCCCCTACTACTCTTTTCTAGACTTTACTTTGCTTTATAGTGATACCATCTCGTATCCTCCGGAGTCGAGTCCGTCCGCACCACTATACCAACCCATGACGACTGGACTATACCCTAGTCTGATACTCTCTCTCGTTCAGACGGATCCGGCTTCTCAAGATCTGTATTTCAGCACAGCACTACACCTTCAACATCTATAGGCTGTCAATCTAGGGGTTTTCTTGACGGGATGCAACCCATCTCGTCCCTATAAGTTGTGCACCCAAACGGCCTTAACGAGGCCACTCAGTGGACATATTGATCGGACTTTAAACTTTTAGATCTGCGTTCAAAAGTTTATGTCGAAATTACTCTCTTTTTTTATTATTAAATAGTCCGATCCTCTCTTCTTTCTCTTATTTAATTTTGGACTGTCCTTCTAAAATGCTCCAAATTATATAAATATTCGGCCGAGCAGTCAATTCTTTTTATTTTTGGCTTGTAACTTTTTTTTTCTTTTTTTTTTAAATTTATTCTATTAACTTTTTTTTACTAATTGCTATTTTCAAAATTCTGCCCATTTTCAACTCTACCCCCCCCCCCCCCCCCTCCATCCCGAGTCAGGTCACCGATCTTATCGGGGGTCAGATTCGGGATGGGCGTGTTCGAAACCCTAGTGGTATATGGGCACGTTAAACAAGTTATCATCATCATCATGTCACACCTTTCCTGTCCTAGATAGTTAATCTTTTGGATGGAATCTACATGGTACAGTCAACCACTCTAGTGTCAAGAACCAGCAGATCTCCACTAGTGTCCATAAATGGGTTACCCATGTCTGACATAGTCTTGTTGCTTGTTTTCCTGTAATATACAACATGAATGGAATATACATAAACACGTTTGTCATGTTTCACAATATAACATATGGTAAAAACTGTAGAAAATATTAGCTAAATAAAATTAACGTTTTATTTCCTAATGTTTTTAAGTTTTACCATTTTAAGGTTACAATATTTTAGTATTTTGTCCCCTTACTCTGTTCCTAACGCATGGATGTATGGTTGACAACGATGCATGGTTGTCGTGGATCAGTATAATAATTATTATAATCAAATTACCTGGTGTATCTTCATGATGATGAGTCTGTGTATCTGCGCCTGTCTTGTGTAATGCACCAGTGAACTCTGTAACAACCCGGGCCATCTCAGGACCTGCTACCATCCATCTTAGTAGGGCTGTCGGTTTCTCAGTCAGGCCGACTGCTCCACCTTCATCCTTGACACAAGCGTTGTTCTGCTCGTGGCTCTCATCTAAGGATATATTTGAGAAAGGACAATTAGATCTGTTCACTTTGAAGTTACCCTTGCAGAACTCTGAGTATATAGTGGGATGCCTGTTGTGTAGTGTCAGCATATCCCGTAGATGAACAGATATTTCCCGTGCGTAATGGTAATGGTCTAGGGCATCAGTCCTGTCTTCGGTGTAGGCATCTTACCGGAGTTTGTAGAGTGCACAAGCGGTCACTTGGTGAGCCCTTGCTGTCTTCTTTACATGGGAAGCCTTGAGAAAGCTATCTGCTGTACCAGGATTAGCTACTTCAGCCTGTGATATAGCTGCTTCGGAGTTGGTCACTGGCGAAGTCAGAGGCTAAATCCGAAGTGGGCGTGCCTGAACCTCTGTGGATAGGGGCACGTTAAACACAGTTTCCTTCCTTCCTATAGCTGATGTCCAGCCACTCCCATCAAGTAGGTCTCCCAAGCATTTCATCAATTTCAACAAAACCATCAAGTCTATGTCATTATTTTGAGCAAAGATATTAAGAAAGCTATAAAGTTTAACTCAAAATGGCAGCCATATTGGAAAAAAAAATGGCTGACACAAGTTATTGCGAAAATAATGTAATATTTGGATTCCTTAGCCCTCATAACATAAGTATAGACACAAAAATCAAGTGTATATAAAAATTTTGAGCCGAGATATTAAGAACACTGTCAATTTTAACTAAAAATGGTGGCGATATTGGAAAACAAAATTGCTGGCACAAGATATTTTGAAAATAATGTCGTATTTGGATTCCTTGGCCCTGAAAACATAGGTATAGACACAAAAATCAAGTTCATATCTGTATTATTAGCCGAGATATGCGACATTGAAGATTTGCGTGTCGGCCATTTTGAAAAATGGCCACCATGGCCATCACAGGTCAAATCCGGTTGGGGTCCAGTTTTGAAATAAACTGTTACGGGACATAGTAACTGTGTGCCAAATTTCATACTTGTATCACAAAGTGCACAATTTGGCTGCAGATGGGACTTAATCCTCTGGACTACGTGTCTCTCTCTATGTATATGTGTGTGTGTGTGTGTGTCTCTCTCTATGTATATGTGTGTGTGTATGTGTCTCTCTCTATGTATGTTTTTGTGTGTGTGTCTCTCTCTGTGTGTGTATGTGTGTTTGTGTATGTGTGTGTCTCTGTGTGTGTGTGTGTATGCGTCTCTCTCTCTCTCTGTCTCTCACTCTCTCTCTCTCTGTCTCTGTCTCTGTCTCTGTGTGTGTGTGGTGTGTGTTTGTGTGTCTGTCTTTCCATCTGTGTGTGTGTGTGGTGTGTCTGTGTCTGTGTGTGGTGTGTGTTTATGTGTGTCTTTCCATCTGTGTGTGTGTGTGGTGTGTCTCTGTGTCTGTGTGTGGTGTGTGTTTGTGTGTGCGTGCGTGAATATATTTGTGTGATGTGTCTGTGTATTTGTAACATCGGTTGACAAATAATAATTGTGTATTAATATATGAAATATTTGTTAGTTATATATAAAATCAGAACATGTATGATATGAATAAAATTAATACTAAGAATGTACAATGTATACTCTTCAAAAAAAGTAGGGGAACCTGAAATATTAAAACATATGTTTTGACCACAGATATCCTAGTAAAGAACGTTCAGGTCTGTTTATCAATACACTGAAACACATTCCATAGTTTGCACATGCATCACGCAGTTTCCCTGTACATGTGCGTGGGGTGTCATTCTCGATTTTGACAATAGGAAAGTCCTTTAATCACTGTGGAACATTATTTCTGTCAATCGTTTTCATTCTGTTGATCATATAGTTGTTATTGTTTTGTTTTTAGTCATTTTTATTGTTTGAATTTGCGATTTACTCATTAAAAAACCCGTCAACTTTCAAATTTCACCTCTGACCCTAATCGTCCTTCAAGATCTTTGGTGGTCATAAAACCTACTGTAATACTGAACTACCGGTTGTAATGTTTGCCTTATTAATTCACTATTATCATATAACCATTCCCCACAGCTAATATACCTTACAATTTTGGCAATTGTAAATTCTTATTAAAGTTTCCCTACTTTTTTTGAAGAGTATATATAAAATTTATTTAAAATGTATCCATGACTTTCACAAATGACTATCGTAGGTGAAAATATTGAAGATTGACAAACACAAAAATCTATGCTTTTCACGTTATCTATTCAACATAAAAGAACCATAGAGAAAACTACAATAACAATATAAACTACAAGCAATTAAAATAATAATAATAATTGAAAAAACAACAACAAACAAAACAAAAACAACAATTAAAAAAAGCAATCATTTAACCCAAAACAACAACACACCCAGAAAAGAGATGTATAAACACGCCAAAGAGTCGTACCAACTCCACACCCACACCCCCCCACCCCCCCCCAACTTGGCCACCACGACTACAACTCACCCACCCACAATTGCTTTTTTTTGCCTAGGTACGGCTCGGTACCAGTTCAAACAAAACACCAAACATATAAAGACTGAACATGTCTGAATGCATTACGGCTTGTTTAGCAGAAAAGTGTATGTCAGTAGTGTTCTGATTGGTCAGACAGTAAGATCAGATATCAGTCAGACTGGTCTTCAGAGTAATCGTTCATTATGTCAGTAAAATGTCATAGCTACGTAAACTGTTGCTATGCCGACAGCACAGAAAAGGAGGCCAATATACAGCTTGAAGTTGGATACCCCGCTGACAACGTGGCAGTCCATTGCTGTGTAGATGACAGATGCTATGGACATGGAAAATTCGTAATCTCTGTCAGTGCCACTGTATGACTTGGGGTCTATTGGCAGTAGGAGGTCCCTGGCCAACAGAAGAAAGATGGCGTGGCTCTGTTTGACCTCACCTACTAACACGTCACTGCTAAACGACTCATCCACATGGTCAGTCATGATGTCATTTTCTTCTTCTATGATGTGGTTGATCATGTAACGGTCGTTGTCGTGTTTATTACCAAAGTCTTTGTTATCATTGTCATCCGCATTGTCAGGGTATACCATATCGACTTCAATATTGTTAGTTTTATAATCGTCATCTACATCGTGGTCCAGTTCTTTCTTGTAGTCATTATCATCATTACTATCATAATCATAATCATAATCATAATCATAATCATAATCATAATCATAATCATAATCATAATCATTATCATCATCAACATCATCATCATCAACAACAACATCATCATCATCATAGTCATTATCAGCATCGTTTTCAACGCCATCATCATTTTCGTGGCCATTGCTATGTTCGTTCTCGATTTGTTCCCCTCTCTTGTCGACATCATGGACGTTGTAACCGACGTCACCCAGGTCGATGCTGTCCCTGTCCTGGAAGTAGAAGTCTGTCCGGGGCTCCCCGCCGGTCGCTGGTGGGACAGGTCCACCCTTGATGCACTTGTCCACCATGTTCTGCAGCATGTTGTTGAGGATGATCTCCCCGAACAGTTGACCGACGTTGAAACCGCACCTGTTAGCAACGAGCACCTTGATGCAGGTCATTAATTCGTGGACAGTCCTGGAACAACATACACTTTGTCAAATAAAATCTTAATTGTAATGATAATTTGCATGACAAAACCATCACAGCCTCGTGTGCAGGGCGAGGGTTCCGAGGGTCAAAATTCCTTCCTCATGGGACGTAGACCCAGTGGTTGATGCACGGTCGGTCTTCGATCGATCCCCATCGGTGAGCCCATTGGACTATTTCTTGTTCCAGCCAGTGCACCACGACTGGTATATCAAAGGTTGTTGAATGTACTACCCTGTCTGAGGGATGGTGCATATAAAAGATCCTTTGCTGCTAATCGAAAAGAGTAGCCCATGAAGTGGCGACAGTGGGTTTCCTTTCTCAATATCTGTGTGGTCCTTAACCATATGTCTGACGCCATATAACCATAAATAAAATGTGTCGAGTGCATCGTTAAATAAAACATTTCTTTCTTTCTTTCTTTCTTCCTGAAGCAATTTTGTTTTTGAAATATATTTTCTGGAGGAGATCCTTTCACCCCCACCCAATAAACTTTGCTCGCCATAGTCTAGACCCTCCCTGCATAAAATACACACGTGCCTGATATCAATAATAATTTGAACAACAAAAACATGAACTCTTTCATAATCGTATCGCTGCACAAGGCAGAGTAAAACGGATGTTTTAACAAAGTCGTGACCACTCTGTGGTACTGTTGTAGCGATTAATCTCGCTATCACAACTGAATTGGTTTTAATTTGTGTCCTTTATTAATGGCTTACAGTTTGGGATCACTTATCTTTATTCATGTTCATAGAAGTTCAAATAACTAAAATTGCAGAACACATTACGCACAATAATGCATTTTAAAAATTCAACTGTTCAGCTTTGTACAAGATAGTTTAAAGTTTGTTTTGTTTAATGACACCACTACAGGACAGTGATTAATTAATTATAGGCTATTGGATGTTAAACAGTTGGTAATTCTCACACGTAGTCATCAGAGGAAACCCACTACATTTGTTTTCTAATGCAGAAAGGGATCTTTTATATGCACTTTCCCAGAGATAGGATAACACATACCATGGCCTTTGACCAGTTGTGGTGCACTGGTTGGAATGAGAAAAACCCCAATCACTTAAATGGATCCACTGAGGTGGTTCGATCCTGCGATGGAAGCACATTAAGCAATCATCTGACTGAATTAACTCCCCCCTTCCCATCTGAATATACTCAACTGTACGTACGTGTTTGTAGTTTGCCATTTTTGTAGGCAGGGAAAAAATAAAACCAGTTTTATTTAAAACACTAAAGTTTGACCATGAGACTGCAGAGGTTGATTTTCAACTCGACTGTATGTACCTGTTTGTAGTTTGACATCTTTGTAAGTGGGGAAAACATAAAACCAGTTTTATTTAAAACACTAAAGTTTGACCATGAGAATATACACGGAGGTTGATTTTCAACTCGACTGTACATACCTGTTTGTAGTTTGTCATATTTGTAGATGGGTTAAACATAAAACCAGTTTTATTTAAAACACTAAAGTTTGACCATGAGACTATACATGAAGGTTGATTTTCAACTTGACTATACACTAAGGTTGATTTTCGACTCGACTTTATGTACCTATCTGTAGTTTCACATTTTTGTAGGCAGGGCCATTGGGAATGACTCAACCATAAAAATATGAAAACGTTTGTTTTGTTTAACGACACCACTAGTGCACATTGATTTGTTAGTCATCGGCTACTGGATGTCAAACATTTGGTAATTCTAACACGGTCATCGGAGGAAACCAGCTACATTTTTTCGAATGTAGCAAGCGATCTTTTATATAAACTTTCCCACAGACAAGAAAGCTGCGCATAAGCGTACAAGATAGGGAGGAGGTAACTACCCCGTAGTTCTGGAGCAAAACCTAAAATTTAGGCAAAAATGACAGAGATATTCGGGCAAAATGACACCTTTTTAACATGTATTTCCATCATTCTACCCTCAAAATTAGTTGTAAACTATGTAAAAATCCATAAAAATTTGCAACGGTATATAGCTGTTTGGTAGTAATGCCAATATGAATAAATGTTGTGTGGTGTGGTGGTATGATAACTAAGGGCCTGTGTGATGTGTCTGGTGCTGTAGTGAAGTAGTTGGCTTGACCTTCTCACTTTCAGCTGCAGCCTCCGGATAGTCTAACGACAAAAAGGTAGGCAGAGGCACATAAGTCCTACTCTTCTGGTACATAACCTCTCTGTAGGCAAGACTCTCTCAGTGCCTCCTGCTAACATAGCTTGGCACAACATGGTAACTGGACCCTTACGGACTCAGACTAGACGATGGGGGATCTCGGAGCAGCTGGAGCCCCAGAGGAGCAGTGTGCATGACCCATCAGTGTATGGACACGCTCTGACACTCGCTAATCCAGCTCCAGCTATGAACAAATAGCACGGACGGACATAGTACTTTAGTCATGAAAGACAATCTGTCTAAGAGATGGAAAACTCTGAAATAAAACCCGGACAGATGCCATTTGTCAGCCTTGGAAAGTAAGACATCTAGGAGACTGACATTCCAAAATCAAACCAACCCACTGGATAGAATGGATTCATCAGCCCTGTAAAGCAACCATTCTAAGAGAAGGGACTCTGAAATCAAACCAATGCTGCCTTGCAGGATGGCTCTAAGGGCCAAAGGCTAAGAGAGGTAACTCTACAAAAATCACAGCTGAAGTCGGAAAGCTCTAGCCAAAGTGGCGCAAACTAGAAATAGGGAGCTTACACAACAACCTTCAAATGAAGGAACAAAAAGAAGAAGAAGAAGAAGAAATGTTGTTATCCAGATTTGGGCATTTTCGTTTAATTCGGGAAAAAGTCAGCCTGCCCCCTACAAAAATGGAAACCCATATGCCATATACCACAGCCTTTGACCAGTTGTGGTTCACTGGTTGGAACGAGAAAACCCCCGATCAGTTGAATGGATCCACCGAGGCGATTCTATCCTGCGATGTAAGCACTTCAAGTGAGCACTCAGCTGACTGAGCTAAAGAAAAAGATGAGTCCAGAAGATGTTTTGTAAAGTTAACAATGGTATTCTCCCGCAGATTGAAGGTGCAGTCTCAAAGTTGAATAATGGCCGTTTCCCTGCCAAAACGATTGATTGACGTCTGCTTTGAAAGGTCAACATTATCTTTAACTACATGTACATGCTCGCAAACATAGGACCAAATATATTAATTTGTGAGAAGAAGAAAAGGTTTTATTGTAGAATCTTCGGAGGATGACGGGGCATGACGTAGCACAAATATTTTGTAAAGCAATTGCCTGGCTTGTGGTCGGACTAGGATTGATCCCCGTCAGTGGCCCATTTGTCTATTTCAGCCAGTGCACCACAACTGGTATATCAAAGGCCATGGTATGTGCTATCCTGTCTGTGTGTTGGTACATATAAACAATCCCTTGCTACTAATAGAAAAATATAGCGGGTTTTCTCTCCATGTCAGAATGACCAAATGTTTGACATCCAATAGCCGATGATAATGCCGATGATTGATAAATCAATGTGTTCTAGTGGTGTCATTAAACAAAACAAACAAACTATAGGGCTCAGTGGCGTAGTGGACGGGGGTAGACCTTTGAAATCAAACACTTTTTCTTAGTTTTTACTGTATTAAATTTTATAAAATCATATGTACTTAATATGGGTTGATCCCCCGATATAAAACCCTGTCTATGCCAATGCTAAGACAATATGTAAAAAGTACCAAATGTTTGACATCCAATAGCTGATGATTAATAAATCAATGTGCTCTAGTGGTGTCTTTAAACAAAACAAACTATGAACGTTAACAGTTTAATTTTGAAAGTGCAAAAGCAAATACCTGCAAAATAGGGCAGCGTGGTTTGTAGTTAATCGAGCCTTTTTCTTCTTGTAGATACGCAGGAAGATGGCGTTTGCTGTTTCTGTGCATTTCGTCAACACATCCCGTGATTGGTAGATACACATGGCATTCTGGACATAGCCTGGAACAGAAGAAAATACAACATGAAGAAAAGAACCAGGTACAAGGGATATGAGATGAATTCAGTACAGTGGGATAGCAATTGGCTACTTTATAATAATAATAATAATAATAATAATAATAAATTCTTTATTTAGTGAGGGTAACACAGTTAGCAAAAGCTAATCTTCCCTGAGGCCCTCGGGTACAAACAATACAGAATTACAATACATACATTTATGAACAAATAGAAAATACATATATGGCAATAAACATATGTACAAATGATATTATTTTAGAAAATATTTCTTGAGTCTATATTTAAAAACAGCAGTATTTGGCAATGATCGGATAGCTTTAGGTAATTGACTCGGGAGTCGGGGCAGGGAATTTGACCTAACAAAAAGGAAGGATAAAAAAAAAAAAAAAAAAAAAAACGAGGGACGACATCTTTTTCTTATAATAATAATAGATGTAATAATAAAAAATGCCTCCTCTCAAAGAACCCCAACAAACAAACATCTCCCCCCAAAAAACCCTCAACAACAACAACACCAAACAAATTATAAACACACACACACACACACACACATACACACACCATTCACACACACACACCACACACCACACACACACACACACACACACATATATATATATATATATATATATACACATGCATACACATGCACACGCACAGGCACATACACACACACACACACACACACATATATATATATATATATATATTATCCCTTCTCCCGTTATAGATAAAAATACAAAAGTCTCGGTGTGAAACTGGAAGAGATTTTTTTCCAGTTGTGAAAGACAGTAACACGCCAGTTTTTTCTTTGTCTTTAGTTTGGGTAACTAGCTATAATCTTGAGTTGGACACCCCAAAAAATTATTAACAGTATTCAGTATAAAACATACATGTATAAGTTAGCAGAAGGGGAGTGGATATCATGGGATGTGTTATAAAACAATTTCATCCTTGGGTATGGAGGAGTTATGGTCAAGCGTTATGTACTTTAAAAACCCCACACAACCCCTCCTCCCCCCAACCCCCCAAAAACAACCCCCCAAAACCCCCAAAACAACAACAACAACAACAAAAATATATATATATATATCTAATTTTTATTCATAAAATAAAACAGCCAGTGTGGCCATTTTGTTTCTAAAACTGTTTGTTTTTCTATATACATGTACATGTATTTATTACCAAAGGGGGGCAAAACGCAGCCCAGTGGTAATGCGCTCACTTAATGTGCGGTCATTTACAGATCAATACCCCTCAGCTATTTCTCGCTCCAGCCAGTGCTCCGCAACTGGTACATCAAAGGCCGTGGTATGTGCTATCCTATCTATGGGGTGGTGCATATAAAAGATCCCTTGCTGCTAATCAAAAAGAGTAGCCCATGAAGTGGTGACAGTGGGCTTCCTCCATCAATATCTGTGTGCTCCTTAACCATGTACCCGACACCATATAACCGTAAATAAAATTGTTGAGTGCGTCGTTAAATAAACCATTTCCTTCCTTCTTATTACCAAAGAGATTAATGATACACATAGCCTATATGAGCCTATGGAATAGGAATGATATCTGGATGGTTAGGGGCGTATGCACAGCCTCTAGTGGGATGGCACAGGCTAGATTGTTTGTCTTTATATAGAGCAGAACAAAAACATTGGCTATTGGATGTCAAAAATTTGGTAATTTTGATATATAAACTATATTATAGTCTTAGACAATGAATGAATGCATGTTTAATTTCACCCCAGCACAGAAATATGCATCGGCTATTGGGTGTCATCCACATCCACACACACGTGTGCACACGCATGCCCACAAATGCACGCACATGCATGCTTACACACATACCCACATGCATCTACAAAACGCACACACACATCAGCCTCATAGGGAAGCACATGCCCCCCTGCCATTCATGGACCAAAATATATCTTTTTTGTCCAACTCTATATCAATAAAGATAAAAACATGGCTTGTGCCCCTCACTAGAGGCTGTGACATTAGATATTGTGAGCCCCCCTACCTCCAGATGATGTTCCTGCGGGAGTAGTATTAAAGCCACTTTACGGTATTGGTGTGCAGGGTTACTGCATATCTTGACGGGAGTAGTATTGAAGCCACTTTACGGTATAGGTGTGCAGGGTTACTGCATATCTTGACGGGAGTAGTATTGAAGCCACTTTACGGTATAGGTGTGTAGGGTTACTGCATATCTTGACGGGAGTAGTATTGAAGCCACTTTACGGTATAGGTGTGTAGGGTTACTGCATATCTTGACGGGAGTAGTATTGAAGCCACTTTACGGTATAGGTGTGTAGGGTTACTGCATATCTTGACGGGAGTAGTATTGAAGCCACTTTACGGTATAGGTGTGCAGGGTTACTGCATATCTTGACGGGAGTAGTATTAAAGCTAGTTTATGGTATAGGTATGCAGGGTTACACATATCTTGACGGGAGTAGTATTAAAGCCACTTTACGGTATAGGTGTGCAGGGTTACTGCATATCTTGACGGGAGTAGTATTAATGCCACTTTACGGTATAGGTGTGCAGGGTTACTGCATATCTTGACGGGAGTAGTATTAAAGCCACTTTACGGTATAGGTGTGCAGGGTTACTGCATACCTTCACGGGAGTAGTATTAATGCCACTTTACGGTATAGGTGTGCAGGGTTACTGCATATCTTGACGGGAGTAGTATTAAAGCCACTTTATGGTATAGGTGTGCAGGGTTACTGCATATCTTGACGGCAGTAGTATTAAAGTAAATTTACGGTATAGGTGCGCTGGGTTACTGCACATCTTGACGACCCAAGTCTTGATGGTGCCGTGGATGTAGACCTTCATGTTGTCCAGTGTGGCACGGTCCAGGTGCTTGCAGCCATTCAGCTTCTTGTCCAGACACACCCAGCCCTCCGTGTACAGCCTGCGGGATACAAACAAAACACACACAGAAGCATACAGAACATGTTTAATGAGTTAGTAGTTAAGTTCAAAGCGACTACACCGACGTCTCTCTCACTAATCACTAACCAACTGTTCTGGGCAGACTGACCAGATAGCTGAGGTGTACACACCCAGGACAGCGTGCTTGAATCTTAATTGTGTATAAGTACAAAACTAACTATAAATGAAATGAAATGACTAAGTGATTAATGCAGATCCGATACTGTTATTAAAGCAGGCTGAAACTGTGATTATCTAGCCAAGGGCAGGATATAGCTCAGTCAGTAGAGCGCTCGCCTCAGGTGCTTACGGCGCAGGGTAAAATCACCTCAGTGGATCAATGCTCCAGTTGGGATTCCTGGCCCGAGTCAGGCCCTCGATCATATCTCAGATCGGACTCAGGATTGGGATTCCTGGCCAGAGTCAGGCCCTCGATCATATCTCAGGTCGGACTCAGGATTGAAAGAGTCAAGCCTTTGATCATATCGTAGGTCGGACTTGGGATTGGGATTCCTGCCCCGAGTCAGGCCCTCGATCATATCTCAGTTCGGACTCTGGATTGGGATTCCTGGCCTGAGTCAGGCCCTCGAGCATATCGCAGGTCGGACTCAGGATTGGGATTCCTGCCCCAAGTCAAGCCTTTGATCATATCGCAGGTCAGACTCAGGATTGGGATTCCTGCCCCAAGTCAAGCCTTGGATCATATCACAGGTTGGACTTGGGATTGGAATTCCTGGCACGAGTCAAGCCTTTGATCATATCACAGGTCGGACTTGGGATTGGGATTCCTGCCCCAAGTCAAGCCTTGGATCATATCACAGGTTGGACTCGGGATTGGAATTCCTGGCACGAGTCAAGCCTTCGATCATATCGCAGGTCGGACTTGGGATTGGGATTCCTGGCCAGAGTCAGGCCCTCGATCATATCACAGGTCGGACTCGGGATTGGGATTCCTGGCCCGAGTCAGGCCCTCGATCATATCACAGGTCGGACTCGTGATTGGGATTCCTGCCCCGAATCAGGCCCTCAATCATATTGCAGGTCGGACTCGGGATTGGGATTCCTGGCCCGAGTCAGGCCCTCAATCATATTGCAGGTCGGACTCGTGATTGGGATTCCTGGCCCGAGTCAGGCCCTCGATCATATCACAGGTCGGACTCGGGATTGGGATTCCTGCCCCGAATCAGGCCCTCAATCATATCGCAGGTCAGACCAATTCTCGGATTGGGATTCCTGCCCCGAGTCAAGCCTTTGATCATATCGCAGGTCGGACCCCTGTGATATATGAGCACGTAAAACTAGTTACCTACCTACCTTGGATTAGGGTTTCCCATCCCAACAAGTGCCTTAGGACTAGTATATCAAAGGCTGTGTTGTCCTGTCTGTGGGAAAGTGCATATAAAATATCCATTGCTAGTACAAATGGAACAAAATTAGCAGGTTTACTCAAAAACTACATTTCAAAAATTACCATTTAACATCCAATAGCCAATGATTAATCAATGTGCTCTAGTGGTGTCATTAAACAAAACAAATATTAACTTTTGATTACTTGTCAAATACCTGCAGATGTCTGAGATCGCTTTGTGTCCCTTGAATAACCAGGGCACCGAGAGTTGTTTGGAGGATCGCTCCACTGCACTGGCAATTCCGTCGAAACTGTTCGAGATGGTCACCAAGTCTACACAGGCTTGTCCAGCTGAGACACTGGCCGCAAGAACGAACCCTGGACGCACGAAAAGAAACATGAATAAACTGAGGTTTGTTTACACTGGCCACAAGAACGAAACCTGGACACGTGAAAACAACATGAATAAACTAGGTGTTTGTTTACAGTAGCCGCAAAAACTAAACCTGAACATAGCTTCACTTGAGGGGGGAGTATGTAGTAGTGTTGTTATAAAGTGCTCCTACTGGCAGTAGCTAGTGGGAATTTCCCTATTAGCTCAGTTGGTAGAGCGCTGAACTCTCGCATTGAGAGTCTGTCGTTCAAATCCCCTCAGTGGAGGTTGATTTTTCGGTTACAGATGCATGAACCGAGACAACCGAAAGTCTTGAACAAATCATTGTCCTAGACTGTATACGTCAAGATTTTGGTCGTTGCCAGTTTCCAATGCATGGACCCGACGTGTGACTACGACAACAAAGTTTGAGACTTTAGCACGATTGTCACAGCATTTGTTGTATCTCTGTTTACATACATACTAGGAAATCCCAAGAAATTTCTTTCAAAACATTCTAATATATAAACATATATAAAAAAAATATATATATATATATATATATCAATAGAAAATGTTTGATTGCAATAAATATTATAAAACTTCATTTGACATTGATACTGTATAAGGGAACTACAGAGAAACTAGTGTTTGCAGCAACATGTGTGTTACTTTTATATATTAGAGGATTATGCACCACGCTATTTAAAAATCTTAGATTTGTGCTTGCCTATTAAACCATACCTAGGAATGGCTTCTTTTTTTCTTCTTTTTTTAAATGTCCCCTTTACATAACATCGAAGACAATCGGATACCCCTCCCAATTAAAACAACACATGCATTATATATACAATAAAGTGTGTAATATTGGCATCACATGTTTTATATATCTATAACTTATAAGAATTATATAACAGATTACCAAACACATTTTGATATTTGTATACATTTTAATAAACATAATTGTATACGTTGCTACAGCAACTGTGATTAAGTAATGTTGTTGTGAAGTGGCCACTACACTGACGTCTCTCTCACTAACCACTAACAACCCACCCAAGCAGAGGTGTGTGGCCACTACACCGACATCTCTCTCACTAACCACTAACCACCCACCCAAGCAGAGGTGTGTGGCCACTACACAGACGTCTCTCTCACTAACAACACACCCAAGCTGAGGTGTGTGGACACTACACCGACGTCTCTCTCACTAACAACCCACCCAAGCTGAGGTGTGTGGCCACTACACCGACGTCTCTCTCACTAACAACCCACCAAAGCTGAGGTGTGTGGCCACTACACTGACGTCTCTGTCACTAATCATCCACCCAAGCTGAGGTGTGTGGCCACTACACCGACGTCTCTCACTAACCATCCACCCAAGCTGAGGTGTGTGGCCACTACACAGACGTCTCTCTCACTAACAACACACCCAAGCTGAGGTGTGTGGACACTACACCGACGTCTCTCTCACTAACAACCCACCCAAGCTGAGGTGTGTGGCCACTACACCGACGTCTCTCTCACTAACAACCCACCAAAGCTGAGGTGTGTGGCCACTACACTGACGTCTCTCTCACTAACCATCCACCCAAGCAACGTATCTCTCACTAACCATCCACCCAAGCTGAGATGTGTGGCCACTACACCAATGTCTCTGTCACTAACCATCCACCCAAGCTGAGGTGTGTGGCCACTACACCGACGTCTCTCTCACTAACAACCCACCCAAGCTGAAATGTGTGGCCACTACACCGACGTCTCTGTCACTAACCATCCACCCAAGTTGAGGTGTGTGGACACTACACCTACGTCTCTGTCACTAATCATCCACCCAAGCTGAGGTGTGTGGCCACTACACCGACGTCTCTCACTAACCATCCACCCAAGCTGAGGTGTGTGGCCACTACACCGACGTCTCTCTCACTAACCACTACCACCCAAGCTGAGGTGTGTGGCCACTACACCAATGTCTCTCTCACTAACAACCCACCCAAGCTGAGGTGTGTGGCCACTACACTGACGTCTCTCGCACTAACCACTACCACCCACCCAAGCTGAGGTGTGTGGTCACTACACCAACGTCTTTCTCACTAACCACTAACCATCCACCCAAGCTGAGGTGTGTGGCCACTACACCGACGTCTTTCTCACTAACCATCCACCCAAGCTGAGGTGTGTGGCCACTACACTGACGTCTCCCTCACTAACCACCAACCCAAGCTGAGGTGTGTGGCCACTACACCAACGTCTTTCTCACTAACCACTAACCATCCACCCAAGCTGAGGTGTGTGGCCACTACACCGACGTCTCTCTCACTAACCATCCACCCAAGCTGAGGTGTGTGGCCACTACACTGACGTCTCCCTCACTAACCACCAACCCAAGCTGAGGTGTGTGGCCACTACACCAACGTCTCTCTCACTAACAACCCACCCAAGCTGATGTGTGTGGTCACTACACCGACGTCTCTCTCACTAACCATCCACCCAAGCTGATGTGTGTGGCCACTACACCGATGTCTCTCTCACTAACCATCCACCCAAGCTGATGTGTGTGGTCACAACACCGATGTCTCTCTCACTAACCACTAACCACCCAAGCTGAGGTGTGTGGCCACTGCACCGATGTCTCTCTCACTAACCATCCACCCAAGCTGAGGTGTGTGGCCACTGCACCGATGTCTCTCTCACTAACCACTAACAACCCACCCAAGCTGAGGTGTGTGGCCACTGCACCGATGTCTCTCTCACTAACCACTAACCACCCACCCAAGCTGATGTGTGTGGCCACTGCACCGATGTCTCTCTCACTAACCACTAACCACCCACCCAAGCTGATGTGTGTGGCCACTGCACCGATGTCTCTCTCACTAACCACTAACAACCCACCCAAGCTGAGGTGTGTGGCCACTGCACCGAGGTATCGGATATACGTGTGTTCCTAATTTGCTCTGTCAGTGTCAAAAGGTGTGAATTCCAATGTAATGAACAGAATATCAATGATGTACATGTACGTTCGTTGCCTACAATGTGTGGTCGGATGTTGTAAATGTCATAGTAACGACGATCGTTGTAACAAGATCTGACTGTAATACATCTTTATTTATTTCTACGTATATGTTTATGTTTTACTATTTAAATGTATTTTTAGTCTCATAAATCCACGAGGAGTGGCCTGTATATTGTTTAATAAGAATGTTTGTTATGTATTTTATTATATATACTAGTATAATATGCCTATATGTTTTACTATTGATTTGATTTTTAAAGTATCTCATAACACCATAAACTGCTAGGGATCTGTTATATGCACTATCCCACAGACAGGGTAGTACATACCACAACCTTTGATATACCAGTTGTGGTGCACTGGCTGGAATGAGAAATAGCTGAATGGGCCCACCAACGGGGATCAATCCCACGCTGACCGCGCATCGAGCAAGCATCTTACCACTGGGCTACGTCCCGCCCCTTGCATAAAGAGGGGCTTTATATTGTTTAATAAGAATATTTGTTATGTATTTTATTGTACTATGTATATGACTGTGTGATGAACTATAGACCTCTTAGTCTCTCGTAACTGCATAAAGAGGGGCTTTATATTGTTTAATAAGAATATTTGTTATGTATTTTATTGTACTATGTATACGACTGTGTGATGAACTATAGACCTCTTAGTCTCTCGTAACTGCATAAAGAGGGGCTTTATATTGTTTAATAAGAATATTTGTTATGTATTTTATTGTACTATGTATACGACTGTGTGATGAACTATAGACCTTTTAGTCTCTCGCAACTGCATAAAGAGGGGCTTTATATTGTTTAATAAGAATATTTGTTATGCATTTTATTGTACTATGTATACGACTGTGTGATGAACTATAGACCTTTTAGTCTCTCGTAACTGCATAAAGAGGGGCTTTATATTGTTTAATAAGAATATTTGTTATGTATTTTATTGTACTATGTATACGACTGTGTGATGAACTATAGACCTTTTAGTCTCTCGTAACTGCATAAAGAGGGGCTTTATATTGTTTAATAAGAATATTTGTTATGTATTTTATTGTACTATGTATACGACTGTGTGATGAACTATAGACCTTTTAGTCTCTCGCAACTGCATAAAGAGGGGCTTTATATTGTTTAATAAGAATATTTGTTATGTATTTTATTGTACTATGTATATGACTGTGTGATGAACTATAGACCTTTTAGTCTCTCGCAACTGCATAAAGAGGGCCTTTATATTGTTTAATAAGAATATTTGTTATGTATTTTATTGTACTATGTATATGACTGTGTGATGAACTATAGACCTTTTAGTCTCTCGCAACTGCATAAAGAGGGCCTTTATATTGTTTAATAAGAATATTTGTTATGTATTTTATTGTACTATGTATACGACTGTGTGATGAACTATAGACCTTTTAGCCTCTCGCAACTGCATAAAGAGGGGCTTTATATTGTTTAATAAGAATATTTGTTATGTATTTTATTGTACTATGTATACGACTGTGTGATGAACTATAGACCTTTTAGTCTCTCGTAACTGCATAAAGAGGGGCTTTATATTGTTTAATAAGAATATTTGTTATGTATTTTATTGTACTATGTATACGACTGTGTCATGAACTATAGACCTTTTAGTCTCTCGCAACTGCATAAAGAGGGGCTTTATATTGTTTAATAAGAATATTTGTTATGTATTTTATTGTACTATGTATACGACTGTGTGATGAACTATAGACCTTTTAGTCTCTCGTAACTGCATAAAGAGGGGCTTTATATTGTTTAATAAGAATATTTGTTATGTATTTTATTGTACTATGTATACGACTGTGTGATGAACTATAGACCTTTTAGTCTCTCGTAACTGCATAAAGAGGGGCTTTATATTGTTTAATAAGAATATTTGTTATGTATTTTATTGTACTATGTATATGACTGTGTGATGAACTATAGACCTTTTAGTCTCTCGCAACTGCATAAAGAGGGGCTTTATATTGTTTAATAAGAATATTTGTTATGTATTTTATTGTACTATGTATATGACTGTGTGATGAACTATAGACCTTTTAGTCTCTCGCAACTGCATAAAGAGGGGCTTTATATTGTTTAATAAGAATATTTGTTATGTATTTTATTGTACTATGTATATGACTGTGTCATGAACTATAGACCTTTTAGTCTCTCGTAACTGCATAAAGAGGGCCTTTATATTGTTTAATAAGAATATTTGTTATGTATTTTATTGTACTATGTATACGACTGTGTGATGAACTATAGACCTTTTAGCCTCTCGTAACTGCATAAAGAGGGGCTTTATATTGTTTAATAAGAATATTTGTTATGTATTTTATTGTACTATGTATACGACTGTGTGATGAACTATAGACCTTTTAGTCTCTCGCAACTGCATAAAGAGGGCCTTTATATTGTTTAATAAGAATATTTGTTATGCATTTTATTGTACTATGTATATGACTGTGTGATGAACTATAGACCTTTTAGTCTCTCGCAACTGCATAAAGAGGGGCTTTATATTGTTTAATAAGAATATTTGTTATGTATTTTATTGTACTATGTATACGACTGTGTGATGAACTATAGACCTTTTAGTCTCTCATAACTACATAATGAGTGGCCTTTATATTGTTTAATAAGAATGTTTATGTATTTTATTGTACTCTATATATGACTGTGTGATGAACTATAGACCTTTTAGTCTCTCATAACTACATATTGAGTGGCCTTTATATTGTTCATTAAGAATGTTTCTCGTGTATTATACTGTGTACATATTGAGTGGCTTTATATTGTTCATTAAGAATGTTTCTCGTGTATTATACTGTGTACATAATGAGTGGCCTTTATATTGTTCATTAAGAATGTTTCTCATGTATTATACTGTGTACATATTGAGTGGCCTTATACTGTTCATTAAGAATGTTTCTTGTGTATTATAATGTGTACATACTGAGTAGCCTTTATACTGTTCATTAAGAATGTTTCTCGTGTATTATACTGTATACACACTGAGTGGCTTTATACTGTTCATTAAGAATGTTTCTCGTGTATTATACTGTTCATTAAGAATGTTTCTCGTGTATTATACTGTGTTCATTAAGAATGTTTCTAAAGTATTATACTGTGTACATATTGAGTGGCTTTATACTGTTCATTAAGAATGTTTCTCGTGTATTATACTGTTCATTAAGAGTGTTTCTCGTGTATTATACTGTGTTCACTAAGAATGTTTCTCGTGTATTATACTGTGTACATATTGAGTGGCTTTATACTGTTCATTAAGAATGTTTCTCGTGTATTATACTGTGTTCATTAAGAATGTTTCTCATGTATTATACTGTGTACATACTGAGTGAGACCATAATCAAATATAGGTCAGTTTGTCTGGGAAATAATAATTATCTTTCAGTTTGTCTGGGAAATAATAATTATCTTTCAGTTTTGATTTTCCACAACTCTCCATGTTCTCATATGTCCGTGACCTGTACGAACCCTGCTAAAATCACAGTCTAAATGCTGGTATGTGCTGCCTTGAGCACATTGATTTATGAATCTTTGGCTATTGGATGTCAACCATTTGGTAATTTTGGCATATAGTGTTAGAGAGGAAACACGCTACATTTTTCCACTAGTATGCACTGTCTGACAGACACATGCCACGGCCTTTGATATACCAGTCATGGTGCAATGGCTGGAACGAGACATGGCTCATTGGGCCCATTGTCTGTTTAGATGATGATGACAACTAGTTTAACGTGCCCATATACCACTAGGGTTTCGAACACGCCCATCCCGAGTCCGACCTCCGATAAGATCGGTGGCCTGACTCGGGATGGAGGGGGGGGGGGGGTTGAAAATGGGCAGAATTTTGAAAATAGCAATTAGTAAAAAAGTTAATGGAATAAAATAAAAAAAGAAAAAGAAAAAGGTTACAAGCCAAAAATAAAAAGAATTGACTGCTCGGCCGAATATTTACATAATTTGGAGCATTTTAGAAGGACAGTCCAAAACTAAATAAGAGAAAGAAGAGAGGATCGGACTATTTAATAATATTAAAAAAAGAAGAAGTAATTTCGACATAAAATTTTGAACGCAGATCTAAAAGTTTAAAGTCCGATCGATATGTCCATGCGAGTGGCCTCGTTAAGGCCGTTTGGGTGCACAGCTTAAAGGGACGAGATGGGTTGCATCCCGTCAAGAAAACCCCTAGATTGACAGTCGATAGACGTTGAATGTTTAGTGCTGTGCTGAAATAGATCTTGAGAAGCCGGATCCGTCTGAACGAGAGAGAGAGTATCAGACTAGGGTATAGTCCAGTCGTCATGGGTTGGTGCGGACAGGCCCGACTCCGGAGGATACGAGATGGTATCACTATAAAGCAAGGTAAAGTCTAGAAAAAGAGTAGTAGGGGCCGACCCCGCTTCCTATTTCTTCTTAGAGTGGGGCGGTCAATCTTCCAGTGCTGCTAGGACAGGCTCGGACATGTAGAGACTAAACGCGAACAACCGTGGCGTTCTGCAGAATGGCTGTCATACAAGTCACGAAAAAAAAACAAGTCGACAGTCAGACGGAGAAATGACGTGGAGGCAAGGAATCTCGCTAAAAAAGAATCCATCCAGGTGGTGCAGACTGTCGAAACGAGAAGCGTTCCAGCATTCAATCAGTTCCAATGGCCGCATACATCCCAGTAGTAAACTTCATTTCGCTGACAAAAACAACGAAATGAAGGACCCCCAAGTCGAGCACACGAAAGCACGTGCAGTGTGCACAAGCGAAACAAACATGTCTTACCGCGTGGAGCTCCAGACTGGGAATGTCTGTTTAGAATAAAATGCATGTACAAGATTATTGTTGTTAATTAGAACAAGCAGCCTGTGGAGGCGAGGACTTTCTTCTCTTGGCTCTGCAATATGTAGTATATATTAACAACTACTGACATGCGACCTCATGTTCAGAAAACATATACTTAAACCCTAAGTATCATACTAATCTAATGATCATACTTAAGTGATATTCATAAAAAAGTATACTTAATTAAGATGGCCTAAATTGATTGCTCTGTGACATGTAAGTTAACCTGAAACTGGTCATTTTGTGATGCATAAAGTAACTGCCGCGCAAATGCCGTACAAAAAAGTTTTAATTGGAAAAGACGTTTTAAAACATTATTTAAACATCGTTTAGAATACTACTTTTGTGTCCATCTTAGAACTTGTTGTATAAAAATGTATCCAATGTGCTTTCTCTCGTTAGATATGTTATTTAAACAACTCGTTGTAAGATACTTGGTATATGGCGACCATTCATATAGTATTCTCTATGTCCAAAACTGTTATGTTAAGTACTACCGACATTACATGCTGTGAAGAGGCATAGGTCTTTCTGGCACTAGTGTCTACAGATACAGTTTTTAACATGCACAAAAATAGGAGAAAGCCAAATGTTTCTGAGGTTGAGAAATGCAAATGTGGATTTTGTATTTATCATTACGTCTGTTTTCCTCAACCATTCCACCCCCACTCCCCTCTGCATCCCCCCAAACCCACCCCCACCCCAAAAAAAATAAAATGCTGAGGGGTTGATTTGCCCGAAATTTTACCCAGATAAAATTTGCCCGAATTTCCCCCGTTTTCCCACTGTTTTGCCCAAATTTGTGGGGGCAATTGCCCCCCTGACCCCCCCACCCCCCGGGTCGTACGCCCATGCGTGCATGTATTATGGATCCGGACGTGGCGTAGCCCAGTCATAAATCACAGTCTAGGATCGATCCCCGTTGATGGGCCCATTGGGATATTTATTGTTCTAGCCAGAGCTGTACAAATGGAGTAACACAGGCCGTTATATACACTATCTTCTGTAGGATGGTGCTGATAAAAGACCCCTTGCTGTTAATCGAAAAGAGTGGCGGGAGCGGGTTTCCTCTCTAATTACCTCTGTGGTATGTCAGACGACATAATATTATGAGAGCGTTGTTAAATAAAGAAACCAATTATTATGTATCCTTCATGTACTTCTGGATATAGTTTTACAGCAGGGCTAATTACTCCTTTCTGAAGTTTGTTTTGTTTAACAACACCACTAGAGCACATTGATTTATGTATCATCGGCTATTGGATGTCAAACATTTTGTAATTTTGACATAATATAGTCTTACAGAGAAAACCCGCTACATTTTTCCATTACTAGCAAGGGATCTGTTATATGTACCTTCCCACAGACAGGATATCACATACCACGGCCTTTGATAGGAGTTGTGGTGCACTGGCTGGAACGAGAAATAGCTGAATAGGCTCACCGGCAGGGATCGATCCCAGTAGCCCAGTAGTAAAGTGCTCACCTAATGTGCGGTTGGTCTATTTCTCGTTCCAGCCAGTGCATCACGACTGATATATCAAATGCTGTGGTATCCCTTGCTACTAATAGAAAAATGTAGCGGGTTTCCTCTCTAAGATAAAAGGATAAAAGATCCCTTGCTACTAATGGAAAAATGTAGCGGGTTTCCTCTCTAAGATAAAAGATCCCATGCTACTAATGGAAAAATGTAGCAGGTTTCCTCTCTAAGATAAAAGATCCCTTGCTACTAATGGAAAAATGTAGCAGGTTTCCTCTCTAAGATAAAAAATTCCTTGTTACTAATGGAAAAATGTAGCAGGTTTCCTCTCTAAGACTATATGTCAGAATTACCCAATGTATTTTGTCCAATAGTTGATGATTACTTAATGAATGTGCTCTAGAGGTGTCGTTAAACAAAACAAACTTAACCTTGTGCACTAATAGAGACTTTCTAATGGCTATTATTGCATATTAGATATCTGCATAATGTATCGGGGATTGTATACTATATATGTTTCTGATCATTCTAGTGTCTGAACTAGGTCAAATTTCTATTTATTTCCTAATATACTTGTTTTTCGTACATCTGAATTTACTGGTGTCCAAATCTAATTTGAACTATTTACAAACAGTGGAACGAGACCACTGTTAATCAATGTGCTCCAGTGGTGGTGTTAAAAAAATTGTTATGTAGGTATGTATGTAGGTAGGTAGGTATGTGTTTGTATATGTCTGTGTTTATACTTAGTTATTTGTAATAACATAGTGAAATTATGCGTTGGTCATAGACCATATTTCACTATGCATACTATCGAAACTATTGATAGTTGAGCAAACAATTGCAATAGTTATTGATTGTTGAATTAACTATTGAGGCACTGACTATTGCAACATATCGATAGTTTAATGTATTGTTACACCACTAATATCTTATATACACATTTTCAGACAGGACAGTACATACCATGACCTTTGATATACCAGTAATGATGCACTGGATGAGACGGGAGAACCACCAATCAGAGAATGGGTCCACTGAGGTTTGATCCTACGATGGAAGCACCTGTCAATTGATTGACCGGCTACATGTCAGCCCTTTCACTTCCAAGAGCCATTTTAAATAGTGATTCTATTTTAGAAACTTAATACTCATAGACTTTCTTTTACACAATATCGATTAAAATAGCTTATGACCAAATTAACTACTACAAACAATACATATATTGTTTTAATAATTAATTATCATTTTAAATAGTGATTCTATTTTAGAAACTTAATACTCATAGACTTTCTTTTACACAGTATCGATTAAAATAGGTTATGACCAAATTAACTACTACAAACAATACATATATTGTTTTAATAATTAATTATCATTTTAAATAGTGATTCTATTTTAGAAACTTAATACTCATAGACTTTCTTTTACACAGTATCGATTAAAATAGGTTATGACCAAATTAACTACTACAAACAATACATATATTGTTTTAATAATTAATTATCATTTTAAATAGTGATTCTATTTTAGAAACTTAATACTCATAGACTTTCTTTTACACAGTATCGATTAAAATAGGTTATGACCAAATTAACTACTACAAACAATACATATATTGTTTTAATAATTAATTATCATTTTAAATAGTGATTCTATTTTAGAAACTTAATACTCATAGACTTTCTTTTACACAGTATTGATTAAAATAGCTTATGACCAAATTAACTACTACAAACAATACATATATTGTTTTAATAATTAATTATCATTTCTGATGATTATTGAATCATATTCTTTAGTGGTGTTGTGAACTATTAATATACTAATATATGACCAAGGAAGAGACGATGTGCAGCACTGGGTAACTGTAATCAGTGTGAAAGCAATTTTAAGCATACAAACACATTTAAAATAAAACAAAAGAAAGAACACAACAAAAGGTACTAACCAATTATCAAAAGAGTCATTTTGAAATAATTGTTTTCTTCCAAAGTCGTCTTCCTCAGGTGTGAGTTTGTAGAAGCAGCTTAGACAGTGTCTTCTGGTCTAGTGTAGGCCTACTCGAAGATTCCATCTTTTATAGAGACGGAAAGACGATGACGTTAGCTCCATATACGTCACAAATGAGGATGGGCACAGCAGCATACTTATTTGCGAAGAAACGCAAAGGTAAAAAATAGCTTTTGAAATACATGTATTACATTTAACAGAGTATCCTGAGTTTATCGCCATTTTAACTTGCTTCTTCTCAGAGCCAGATCATTATTTTTACAACTAAAATACATATTAAATACATTTTCCTGTTTAGAATATTAGTGTCGGTGTATTCAAGGAGTTTTTGATTATATTTACAACTGAAAGTTCATTTTATGTTTCCATATATGCTCTCTCTCTCTCTTTCTCTCTCTCTCTATCTGTGTGTGTGTGTGTCTCTCTCTCTGTCTGTCTCTCTCTGTGTGTTTGTCTCTCTGTGTGTGTGTGTGTGTGTCTCTCTGTCTGTGTGTGTTTGTCTCCGTGTGTGTCTCTCTCCCTCTCCCTGTCTGTCTCTCTGTGTGTTTGTCTCTGTGTGTGTGTGTCTCTCTCTGTCTCTTTCTGTGTGTGTCTCTCTCTCTCTCTCTGTGTGTGTGTTTGTCTCTCTGTCTCTATTTCTGTGTGTGTGTGTTTGTCTGTCTCTCTCTGTGTGTCTCTCTCTCTCTGTGTGTTTGTCTGTGTGTGTGTGTGTGTGTCTCCCTTTCTCTCTCACACACACACACACACTATGACTGCTTGTGTTACCCTGCATCACTGCATCTCAGAGTATGAAATAAAAGCAAACACAACATTCCAGTGCTAAGAGGTATGTTTCCAGAAATTGTCGAATTGTTTCATGGATATTTTACATTTGTAAAAGAAAAAAATCCATCCAAAAACCAACAGAATAAAAAAATCAATGTTAGTACTGTATACTACATCATCCTCAGTGAAACACCCACCCATTTTGTATTCAAGGCAGAGTCTAAAAAACATTTCAAAGAGAAAAATAACTAATTTAACATTGCTTCATTGCTTTCTCTTCAACCAATTATCAGGCATTGGTATCCTTCTTATATGTTTGTATATCCCTCATTTGTGCATTTACTTCTTTTATATAGTTTAGTTAACAGATACTTGTAGTGATCAAATACACGTCAGCATATTTCTACAACATTCTGGTTCCTTCACGTTTCGCAATTTTATCCGATACCTGTCTGTCAACGAGACTGATTGGTCAAGTAATTTCACACTTACCTTTGGATCTTGCTTTTGTTGTAACAATAGGTATTGATATTGGTGGCAATTCATTCTTTATGATCCTTACAATATTAACTTTTTGGCTAGTGTTGTATGCTGTAAGTACTTTGTAGTCTTGTCACGGGTCTAGGAAGGTGCCAAAAAGTGTGTGTGTGTGGGGGGGGGGGGGGGGGGGGGGGGGGGGGGGGGGGGGCAGTGTCTGTGCAATATGTTCATTAAGCTCAAGGGGTGTACCTGATTCTAATTAATTGAATTATCAATTGAACTGAAATAACATTATCATATAAACATTTGTGAAGGATTTCAGGTGGTAATCGATGACCATCCACATGTTAGTACACCAACAACTGTAGTTGATGTGATCACATCTACATGTATTAAACCATAGTACTATGTCCCAGTATGAGTACAGATACTGATCCCAGTGATCATCACCCACTGCCCAAGGTTGTAAACACAACATAGCAACATGTCCCAGTATGAGTACAGATACTGGTCCCAGTGATCATCACCCACTGCCCAAGGTTGTAAACACAACATAGTAACATGTCCCAGTATGAGTACAGATACTGGTCCCAGTGATCATCACCCACTGCCCAAGGTTGTAAACACAACATAGCAACATGTCCCAGTATGAGTACAGATACTGGTCCCAGTGATCATCACCCACTGCCCAAGGTTGTAAAGACAACATAGCAACATGTCCCAGTATGAGTACAGATACTGATCCCAGTGATCATCACCCACTGCCCAAGGTTGTAAACACAACATAGCAACATGTCCCAGTATGAGTACAGATACTGGTCCCAGTGATCATCACCCACTGCCCAAGGTTGTAAACACAACATAGCAACATGTCCCAGTATGAGTACAGATACTGGTCCCAGTGATCATCACCCACTGCCCAAGGTTGTAAAGACAACATAGCAACATGTCCCAGTATGAGTACAGATACTGGTCCCAGTGATCATCACCCACTGCCCAAGGTTGTAAAGACAACATAGCAACATGTCCCAGTATGAGTACAGATACTGGTCCCAGTGATCATCACCCACTGCCCAAGGTTGTAAAGACAACATAGCAACATGTCCCAGTATGAGTACAGATACTGGTCCCAGTGATCATCACCCACTGCCCAAGGTTGTAAACACAACATAGTAACATGTCCCAGTATGAGTACAGATACTGGTCCCAGTGATCATCACCCACTGCCCAAGGTTGTAAAGACAACATAGCAACATGTCCCAGTATGAGTACAGATACTGGTCCCAGTGATCATCACCCACTGCCCAAGGTTGTAAAGACAACATAGCAACATGTCCCAGTATGAGTACAGATACTGGTCCCAGTGATCATCACCCACTGCCCAAGGTTGTAAACACAACATAGCAAAATGTCCCAGTATGAGTACAGATACTGGTCCCAGTGATCATCACCCACTGCCCAAGGTTGTAAACACAACATAGCAACATGTCCCAGTATGAGTACAGATACTGGTCCCAGTGATCATCACCCACTGCCCAAGGTTGTAAACACAACATAGCAAAATGTCCCAGTATGAGTACAGATACTGGTCCCAGTGATCATCACCCACTGCCCAAGGTTGTAAACACAACATAGCAAAATGTCCCAGTATGAGTACAGATACTGGTCCCAGTGATCATCACCCACTGCCCAAGGTTGTAAACACAACATAGTAACATGTCCCAGTATGAGTACAGATACTGGTCCCAGTGATCATCACCCACTGCCCAAGGTTGTAAACACAACATAGCAAAATGTCCCAGTATGAGTACAGATACTGGTCCCAGTGATCATCACCCACTGCCCAAGGTTGTAAACACAACATAGCAACATGTCCCAGTATGAGTACAGATACTGGTCCCAGTGATCATCACCCACTGCCCAAGGTTGTAAACACAACATAGCAAAATGTCCCAGTATGAGTACAGATACTGGTCCCAGTGATCATCACCCACTGCCCAAGGTTGTAAACACAACATAGCAACATGTCCCAGTATGAGTACAGATACTGGTCCCAGTGATCATCACCCACTGCCCAAGGTTGTAAACACAACATAGCAACATGTCCCAGTATGAGTACAGATACTGGTCCCAGTGATCATCACCCACTGCCCAAGGTTGTAAACACAACATAGCAACATGTCCCAGTATGAGTACAGATACTGGTCCCAGTGATCATCACCCACTGCCCAAGGTTGTAAACACAACATAGCAACATGCAACATGTCCCAGTATGAGTACAGATACTGGTCCCAGTGATCATCACCCACTGCCCAAGGTTGTAAAGACAACATAGCAAAATGTCCCAGTATGAGTACAGATACTGGTCCCAGTGATCATCACCCACTGCCCAAGGTTGTAAAGACAACATAGCAACATGTCCCAGTATGAGTACAGATACTGGTCCCAGTGATCATCACCCACTGCCCAAGGTTGTAAAGACAACATAGCAACATGTCCCAGTATGAGTACAGATACTGGTCCCAGTGATCATCACCCACTGCCCAAGGTTGTAAACACAACATAGCAACATGTCCCAGTATGAGTACAGATACTGGTCCCAGTGATCATCACCCACTGCCCAAGGTTGTAAACACAACATAGCAACATGTCCCAGTATGAGTACAGATACTGGTCCCAGTGATCATCACCCACTGCCCAAGGTTGTAAACACAACATAGCAACATGTCCCAGTATGAGTACAGATACTGGTCCCAGTGATCATCACCCACTGCCCAAGGTTGTAAACACAACATAGCAACATGTCCCAGTATGAGTACAGATACTGGTCCCAGTGATCATCACCCACTGCCCAAGGTTGTAAACACAACATAGCAACATGTCCCAGTATGAGTACAGATACTGGTCCCAGTGATCATCACCCACTGCCCAAGGTTGTAAACACAACATAGCAACATGTCCCAGTATGAGTACAGATACTGGTCCCAGTGATCATCACCCACTGCCCAAGGTTGTAAAGACAACATAGCAACATGTCCCAGTATGAGTACAGATACTGGTCCCAGTGATCATCACCCACTGCCCAAGGTTGTAAACACAACATAGCAACATGTCCCAGTATGAGTACAGATACTGGTCCCAGTGATCATCACCCACTGCCCAAGGTTGTAAACACAACATAGCAAAATGTCCCAGTATGAGTACAGATACTGGTCCCAGTGATCATCACCCACTGCCCAAGGTTGTAAAGACAACATAGCAACATGTCCCAGTATGAGTACAGATACTGGTCCCAGTGATCATCACCCACTGCCCAAGGTTGTAAAGACAACATAGCAACATGTCCCAGTATGAGTACAGATACTGGTCCCAGTGATCATCACCCACTGCCCAAGGTTGTAAAGACAACATAGCAACATGTCCCAGTATGAGTACAGATACTGGTCCCAGTGATCATCACCCACTGCCCAAGGTTGTAAAGACAACATAGCAACATGTCCCAGTATGAGTACAGATACTGGTCCCAGTGATCATCACCCACTGCCCAAGGTTGTAAAGACAACATAGCAACATGTCCCAGTATGAGTACAGATACTGGTCCCAGTGATCATCACCCACTGCCCAAGGTTGTAAAGACAACATAGCAACATGTCCCAGTATGAGTACAGATACTGGTCCCAGTGATCATCACCCACTGCCCAAGGTTGTAAACACAACATAGCAACATGTCCCAGTATGAGTACAGATACTGGTCCCAGTGATCATCACCCACTGCCCAAGGTTGTAAACACAACATAGCAACATGTCCCAGTATGAGTACAGATACTGATCCCAGTGATCATCACCCACTGCCCAAGGTTGTAAACACAACATAGCAACATGTCCCAGTATGAGTACAGATACTGGTCCCAGTGATCATCACCCACTGCCCAAGGTTGTAAACACAACATAGCAACATGTCCCAGTATGAGTACAGATACTGGTCCCAGTGATCATCACCCACTGCCCAAGGTTGTAAACACAACATAGCAACATGTCCCAGTATGAGTACAGATACTGGTCCCAGTGATCATCACCCACTGCCCAAGGTTGTAAACACAACATAGCAACATGTCCCAGTATGAGTACAGATACTGGTCCCAGTGATCATCACCCACTGCCCAAGGTTGTAAACACAACATAGCAACATGTCCCAGTATGAGTACAGATACTGGTCCCAGTGATCATCACCCACTGCCCAAGGTTGTAAAGACAACATAGCAAAATGTCCCAGTATGAGTACAGATACTGGTCCCAGTGATCATCACCCACTGCCCAAGGTTGTAAAGACAACATAGCAACATGTCCCAGTATGAGTACAGATACTGGTCCCAGTGATCATCACCCACTGCCCAAGGTTGTAAACACAACATAGCAACATGTCCCAGTATCGGTCTTTTTTTAAGGTTTCTATATTTCTCTTTTATGAAAGTGATGTCAGCGTACGAGCTCTCATTCCTCTTGTCTATTGGTTTCCTGCCAATACCTCATCATCAGCAGCTACAGGGCCAAATATACTGTGAATTTTTTTTTTTGTTGTTGGCTAAAGCAAAAAAATGTGTGGTTTTCCAAAAATACACATTCTGTTGGGTATTTCTATTCGTGGATCAAAAAGGTAGTATCATAAGTTTGTATTACTAGTTGATTGCACCAGTCCACGAATTACACGAGAATTTGACAACCACAAATATAAGTATGAATAAAGCAGATGTAATGTTTAGCTTGCATTATTACCTACAATATGGGGACTAACTGGCGAGTGTAGAGTTAGTAGTTAATTGTGTATGAACGACTGAAGTTTTGTTACAGAATCACAGGAACAATCAACATTTTTACAACACAGCATGAATGACAGGCAAACTCTGCTCTCCACTAATACTAAGGTAGCTTATTGTTTTTCATGTGTGTGTATTAGTTCTGCTAGTGAAATTAATTTTCCAATGTAAGCTAACGGCCAGTCCACATTGAACATTGTGACAGAATCACATATTTAGTGTGACGGAATCACAAGTGCAATTTCTATATTTTCCCATGTCTAGGTGACCTTCATGTGGCAGACATGTACTTTCTATAATTATAACATAGCAAAGTTAGTTTTGTATTTCAGGTCCCATAACTTCTTTTCTTCAGTATATTTCTTTCTGTACTTGGCTTGTGTAGTCAACTTCAAATTGCATGTTTTACCTGTGTGGTGGGTGAATACCTGTGACATCTCTTTGCTTCTTATAAGGACTATTTTCATGTGCTGTCTGTGAAGACAGTGTTTTTAGTTTTGATTGGGCTGCTGACCATGACATGATCAGCTGATGTTAGAAGGTAGCCATTCTGCATTTATTGAGTTATATTAGATGGTGGTTTCTTTTGGACTCCTGATTTTGGTGTCCTGCATCTTGACATAAGAATTTATGTAAAGGTTAGTCTAACTTAATATATTAAACACATATTATATTAATATTTTCTAAATATAATGCAATAAATATAATTAAAGTTATAAACAGTAACATTAGTAATGTTATTAGCAATGTTGAAGATAAATTTATAAGTTGGGTATTCTGCTTAATATTTAAAGTAACTTATTTATTATTAAAATTATTCCCTTTATATTATACATGCTTCTTTTCCTTTTGAGTATTTTGAATTAATAATTGTAAAAGGGTTTATCTTAAAATATGTATTTTATTTATTTCATTTAAAAGAAGTTATTTTAACTTCAGGTTCACAGTATATAGTCTATAAGTGACGGTGGATATGGATGAACAGAACATCTTAAACATCACGGGTTTGGTAATGTTATCTCATTTTATGGTATCAACTAGTAGTAAAAGTGTCTTTACTATAATTATTGTACATTGACCTATTTGTCATTTTTATTGACCAGAATGTTACATATCATTGTATTATCATGTTTATATGTTAATTATGGTAATATTAATTCGTACAGTTTAGATATGCATACAGTTTTGATAGTCGTATGTCATTAATGTTTTAAATGAAGGATTGTATTTATTTTGTATAATTTTTACCTAAAAAATGTATGTATTTTTTTTAAATACATATAATAATAGTATCATTTTGATATGAATTGTTGTAAATACGTACATTTTCAGAATGATAATGGTTATGCTGTATATTTATTATTGTTATTTATTATTGTAGAGATGGATTTCATCTCCGTGATCTACAATAAACTGTGCAAAGCTAAATAAGTGGTTGTTATCATTTCCTGCACTGAGCACCCTGTTACATTCACACAAGTATATGAAGAAAACTGAAAACTATAACTTTATTCCCAAAATGGCTAATTGAAAAAGCAAAACGATTGACCAATCATGCAAACAGAAATAAATCATGTAATAATTAAAATTTATTTCATAAAAGCTGCAAAGTAACGATAAAAGTTATAACCGTACACAAGTATACTTGTAACTGTTAAGATACATTCATACGGTAAATTTCTGAACGCTAATGTTTAACATATTTATTTTAAGGATTGGTGATTGACAAAATGGGCATATATCTGACATTGGTCAACATGGGATCAATAATATGCCTTGCACATAATCTAGTTCATTAACATGCAATGGTATTTAATGTACGTCAGTAACGTTATGTATTGTTTGGGTGCAAGATTTTCTATTCAGGTACAAATCGGGGTTGGGGGAGGGTTCCAAGGTGCATGCGCCCCCTTTTTGCGTTGTAAAACAATACTAAAACCCTATTCAAACACCTATTACCATGCTCGGCGCCCCACCCACCCCCTCCCTTTCACCTACCCCTGGATATGCACCTGTTATTTATAGAAATAATTAAATAACATATTTATTTTTAATACAAAACTATTAAAGATAGTCTTTATTTGATAATTTATAAAACGAAAATGAATATCATAAATGAGAAATATATGAGACATTTGGGGATTCTGTTAATTTTTTGTTAAAAACATGCATTTCTACCCTCACCTTCAATTTTAATACTGATGTTTATCAGAAACAACATTTTCCCTTTTTTTTATTCCCTTTAATGTGGTCATAAATGAAGAAGGAATATAATTATAATATAAATTTGTAAAAAATATCCCAAAAATCCCCTATTTTATTACTCCCCCCCCCCCCCCCCCAATAAGCATGCAGTTTTGAGAGCAGATTTTGAATATGTTATGTAGAATGCATATGTGAATACGAACAAAACCCATCCCCAAGCATTTCTATTCTAATTTGTTTCTTGGGTCAAACCACATATTGTCATGGTGACTTAATAATTGCCATAGTAACCTCAAAGTGTTAATAGAAAAGCCAACAGACTTTGCCGAGTGTATTGCTAAGGCAGCTTGAACATACGGAAACAATTGGTTTTCTGTTTAAATGCGAAAGTTTTTACCTCAATCACTAATGTTGACCTACATGTATGTGGTATAACAATTTGGAAGATTTCCACTCTCCCCCTACCTCACTGAGTTATCTTAAACTCTAGTCAGTGAAGGCTGTCGTATGTGACGTCTGTTATAGAACATAATATTGAGCTTTGCCTCCATCATGTTTCAGACTGGATATGAGTAAGAACATTTTGTTAAACAGTAGAAAAAATAAGATAATAAATTTATCTATATACATGTAAATAATAACAATAATAAGTCCATGAGCCAATAGGCTTTATTGGTATCATTTTGGGGAATAAGGCTCACAGTAATTTTTAGCAAAGTATACATATCTACGGTTGGAAAATATGTGATAGCAATGGAATAGTGGTAGCTTTTGAGTATTATCACTCTTTTCAAGACACTACTCTAAAATAATCATTTTAGAAATATGACCAACGCATAGTAAAACAACCCAATGCAACTTTATCATTAAAGGCATACTGTCACAGATTTAAGGACCTTATTTCTCTAAAAATGGATAATAAATAAAAATGACATTAATTGTTGGAAACCAAATCTATCTATTGCATCACCTTAACTGAACCATGATGGAGTGAAATCCATGTCAACCCTCTCAGCAATTTTAGTTTTTGAATTATGGACCATTGCCATAATTCAATTATTTTTACAAAATATCGTTAATAAATGGAGTATGGTGGTTATGAAGATGGTTGAATAAAGTACATTTAGCGACAAATCAAATTACTTTTGTTCAGGTAATACTTTGTTAGACCATTAAATAGGTCAGTGGTCTGTGACAATATGCCTTTAAATCTGTGACAGTATACCTTTAAATCTGTGACAGTATATCTTTAAGCAGTCCTTGTAAATGATAGGGGCAGGATGTATACCAGTGGTAAAGCATTCACTTGATGCGTGGTCGGTCCAGGATCGATCCCTGCTGGTGGACCCATTGGGCTATTTCATGTTCCAGCCAGTGCTCCACAACTGGTATAACAAAGGCCGTGGTATGTACTATCCTATCTGTGGGATGGTGCATATAAAAGATCCCTTGCTGCTAATCGAAAAGAGTAGCCCATGAAGTGGCGACAGCGGGTTTCCTCTCTCAATATCTGTGTGGTCCTTAACCATACGTCTGACACCACATAACCGTCAATAAAATGTGTTGAGTGTGTCGTTAAATAAAACATTTCTTTCTTTCTTTTTTTTGTAAATGATATTTGTCAAACCTGTGGTAATGTTAAATAGCATTTTAAAAAACATTTGATAAAATACTGAAGTTGAAAATTTTAGCAGTGGTAATACATACATTGCAGTGCCGAAGTTTTGTTTTGTATAATGGAATATTTCAGTTTCAGAATTTTTTTTATATATCATTTAGTTTTAAAGCGTTAATAAACGTTTTGGAATACATACAATTACACGTTTATAACTATTTTATAGATGAATCCAAATAATTGAAAATATTTTATGTAATTTATATATTAAAATCACTAAAGCAGAAAATGTTACCCCCCCCCCCCCCAAATGAAAATATACTTTTTTTTTTTTTTAAATTGTTTTTAGAAATTGTATTTCATTTCCCTATTGCTGTTGAAGAATACTCTCCTAACATCAAATAAATGTGTACAGTAACATGTTGTAATCATTCTAAACCTGCCTCGGCACTGTAGTGGTTAAGTTATAGGACTTGTGGCTGATAGGTACTGAGTTCGAATCCATTTACTGGCTCCAACCCAGAGTGAGTCTGATGATTCAATGGAAAGGTGTAAGGCCACTACATTGAATGATCTCTCGCTAACCACTAACCCACTGTCCAAGACTGACAGCCCAGATAGTTGAGGTGTATGCCCAGGACAGTGTGCTTGAACCTTAATTGAACAGAAGCACATAAATAAATATACTCTTCAAAAGAAGAAACGCAAAACCACATTGTCGTAACATTTGGAGAATTGATTTAATTATTGAATGGTGAGTCCGATAATTACCAAATGTTGCAGGATTGTTCACAATTCACTCTAGTCCATTGTGAGTAAGTGATAGGACACACCACCAAGGTCAAGGTCATCTGGAGTCAATACCGGATGTGGCCTCCGCGTGTGTTGACAACTGCCTGGCACCGCCTGCCCATTGAAGCAACCAGAGTACGGATGACGTCCCGGGGGATGGTGGCCCACTCGGCCTGCAAGGCTGCTGCCAGCTCGGGCAGGGTCTGGGGCTGTGGTTGTCGCTGTCGGAGGCGTCGTTCCAACTCGTCCCATAGATGCTCATTTGGGTTCAAATCCGGTGATGTCGATGGCCAAGGAAGGACATTAATGTTGTTGTTCTGTAGGAAAGCCGTTGTGAGACGTGCTGTGTGAGGCCTGGCGTTGTCATGTTGGAACACTGCGTTGGCGTTGGCCATAACTGGAACGATGTGTGGCCGGAGGATCTGGTCAATGTAGCCCTGTGCATTCAGGTTGCCCTGCACGTGGACCAGGTCAGTTCTGCCAGTGTGTGAGATGGCTGCCCACACCATGACACTACCCCCGCCGAATCTGTCCACTTCCTGCACGCAGTTTGCCGCATAACGTTCACCACGACGCCTATACACGCGACATCTTCCACCATGACGTCGGAGCAGAAATCGGGACTCGTCACTGAACCACACCTGTCTCCATCGCAGTTGAGGCCATTGTCGATGAATCTGGCACCACTGCAGTCGGAGTCGACGGTGTTGTGGTGTTAAGATGACACCTCGAACTGGACGTCTGGCACAAATTCCTACCTCACGTAGGCGGTTCCGTACGGTCTGGTCGGATATCCTGCGCAAACCTGGTATTGCTGTGGCTGTGGAGGTGGCAGTAGTCAATCGTTCCCGAAGGTGGTGTACCCGGATGTAGCGGTCCTGCCCGGGGGTAGTGACCCGTGGTCGACCGGATCTAGGGAGGTCACGTGTTGATCCATGTTGCTGGTAACGGTCCCACAGTCTGGAGATGATGCTTGGGGACACATGGAATGCCCTGGCAACGGCCGTTCTGGATTCGCCTGCGTCTAGTCGGTCGATGGCATTGTTTCTCTGCGGTTCACTGAGACGTGGCATGTCCTGGATTGTCAACTGTCGGCCAGATACAGAGGCCAGGCAAGCGAACACCCTGTACTTTTATACTGTCGGTGTTTATGTTGCACGTGCAGACAACGCACGTGCAGTGGTAACATGGTTTGCACGTGGCTGCATTTTTGCGAATATTCACATTTTGGAACTTTATTGTACAGTAGCTGCGTTTTATCGAATGTAACCATGGGAATGTGTTTGGGACATGCAATGACCTTATATTCACAAAGCATGAACCGGTAGGAAATATAAAATCGGAGTTATAACCCATTTGTACCCTTTTGCGTTTCTTTTTTTGAAGAGTATATAAATGGATGAATTTACAATTTTAAGCAATGTAAAATGTTTAGCAGAAATATGATAATCATATTCATTTTCTTCATCCTCATTTGTACTTTCCCAATAGCCTAGTAGTCTGTACATATCACTGACCTTAGTGTATGATGCACTGAGGACACAGAAGAGACATGTGAATGCCTTTACTTTGGAGTTTTTAGTTCTCGGGGTGGGGTGGGGGTCCATTCCTGACCCAACTAAGAAACATGTCCTGAAGCTGGTCAGCAATTTCAAAGCACTTGGCTTTCCTTTACCGTCAAATTAGTGGCTAAAGTGGCTTTGTTAGTCTTTCTAAGTAATAAATCTGGTGTGGACAGAGCTCATGGTAATGGTTCAAGTGATTGAGATAAAATGCCTCCATTTGGAGCTTGTGTCCTTGTGCCACCACTAGGATGGAATGGAATGGAAACTCGTTTAACGTGCCCATATCCACAGAGGTTCAGGCACGCCTACCACGGATCCGACCTCTGACTTGGCCAGTGGAGGGTTCTGTGGCAGGAGGGACCACTAGGATGCAGCCAAACAAAGACCAATCTGCTTTTATGGTGACCACTGTCCCTCTTGCTTTTACTTCTTTCTCTTGTTAGTTTTCATCAGATTTTGGAATTGGTTTGCTGGTAGGTCTTTTTCTAGTGTCTCACACTTAAAGGCTTTCATGAATCTAACGGTGGTGATATTTCTGGGAGCTACCTTTGCAGCAGAAATGCTAATGAGGTCCAACTTTTCTGTGAATGGACTTATCCTTTGATGACGAAAACAACTGTTGATACTGCTTCCTGGTCTTTTATTTCATTCTTGGTCAGTAAGTATGATTGAAGTTTGATGTGTTGCCTTTTAACTGACCTTGGAATGTATTGCTGGGATCAGCTGTTAATAATACTGTTATCAATACAGAGTAACCTAGATGACCGTCATCAATACGGAGCAGCCTAGATGACCGTCATCAATACGGAGCAGCCTAGATGACCGTCATCAATACGGAGCAGCCTAGATGACCGTCATCAATACGGAGCAGCCTAGATGACCGTCATCAATACGGAGCAGCCTAGATGACCGTCATCAATACGGAGCAGCCTAGATGACCGTCATCAATACGGAGCAGCCTAGATGACTGTCATACAAAAGTATCAGACTGTGTGTCCAGATTTTTGTAGGATTATGTGTATCCAAGAGTTTAAAACTGTATTCCTATTTTTTTTGTAGGATTGTATATGCAAGTTTAAATTGTGTCTCATTTTTGTAGGATTGTATATGCAAGAGTTTAAGACTGTGTGTCCAGATTTCTTGTAGGATTGTGTATCCAAGAGTTTAAGACTGTGTCCAGATTTTTTGTAGGATTATGTGTATGCAAGAGTTTAAACTGTGTTCAGATTTTTGTAGGAATGTGTATCCAAGGGTATAGGATTGTGTGTCCATATTTGTTTTAGGACTGTGTATCCCAGTGATTAGAAGTTTGTTTCACAGACCTTATGGTATTGCTAGAGTAGCTGACATTTTATGTTTTGTATTTATTATATCTCATTTCGGGGACGAAATGAAAGCAAGAAGGGGGGAAGTGTTGTGAAATTAATTGTTTCAAAGAGCATGATCCTTTAAAATTAAATTTCAATGTTTTACCGTGGTCAGCTATGTTAAAACTTGACGTTTACCTTTTGATTTCTTCCATGATTTGAAGTAATTAACATATAGATGGACAGGCCAATGTCCGTGATTAAATTATGTATCATTATAGTTCAGTAAATACTTAACTGAATATTAATATTTGAGTTATTTCATAAAAAACTTAAGTATTTCTTGCTAAATGTCGTCTGCTTTGCGAGCGGAAATGCACGAGACGAACTATTTCCGGTTTGCTGTAAAGGTCTCACTACACAGATCACTTCCGGGTGACAGTTCATTCATCACGGTCCGCTATAGTTCCTAATTGTGACACATGTTATGGTTCACATATTCACTTCTAGGAAATGGGAAGAATTAAAACAATATGTATGTTTAATGGTAAGCCTTCTGGCTGTATTTTGCCCATGTCATTTTGTATTATTGTGCATCGACCTTTTGGGACATGGGTATATAGCGCAAGTGACAGCCGGAGTGAATCGGTTAATGAACCACCTGTTCGGACCGGTACTACAGCCAGATGCGGTCATATAGCAAAACACTGAGACGGAAATGTTCTCAATTTTGGAGTGGAAATAAATGCTTATATAATGTATGTTCGCAATGGTGTATGTTGTTAGTGCCAACGAGAACCCGTTCTATGGGCAATCTTCGCTTGAAGTTGGGCAGTTTAACATGGGTTTCAATGGCAGATGACATCTGTGTAGTGAGACCTAAAGCACTGTTGGTCAATAGACTGGAACCGTAGTGTTATTGCTTAACCTGTGAAAACGATGTTGTTGTTTTGATTAATGTTATGGATTATAAATAACATTGATATTAGAAATATATGCTTAGATATTCGCTGATTTGTGGATCCGTTGTGTATTGTAAGACCATATTGTGTTTTTCTTGAGAGTATATTTGACTTCATACTAGAGATTCAAAAAAGACCAGTGACGTCAATGTTGGGGTATAAATAGAACTGTTACGTCAGTTGTAAACAGTTGGATCCAAATTTTGACAGCAATCAGCTGATCGAGCTTAAGTTATAGTCATCACGTTTTATTGAATATTTTTCTTACGTTTTGGACAGCACTGAGGGGTAAATGGACGATTGTCTTTAGCTTCCTCTGCGATCTTTCAAAATTAATAGGTTATCCAATTTAAATTACTTAAAAGTAGTTTTGGGATCCAACTCAATACCAGTAATTACTCTTTTGTTTATTAAATTTAGGATAGATAATTAATTAACTGGTCATTGAGAGCATCTTGAGATATGAGCGATTGTCTAGTCTCCTGGTGTTGTTAGTCAGTCACCGAGAACACTCAATTGATAATGGGCAATTGCCTAGTCTTTTGGTGGTTTAAATAAATATCTGCAAGTGTATGTAAGTGTATATAAAATGAACTGTAGTTAAATATTGTAGTTCTTTTGTGTAGAACTCTTTAATTAACTGGTCATTGAGAGCATCTTGAGATAATGGGCGATTGTCTAGTCTCCTGGTGTTGTTAGTCGGTCACTGTGAACATTCAATGGATAATGGGCGACTGCCTAGTCTTTTGGCTGTTTAAATAAATATAGATTTTTAACTGTGATACTTGTAATTGACATCTCTGGTTCACTATAATATATGTGTTCATAGTTTAGTGTTAATAGTATTCTTAGTTCACAACTTTGGTTGATATCTGCATAATATTTCATGTATAAAATTCTGTGGTTTTCGATGCAATAACAACCCGTCTTTAAAGTGACATCTTGTTGTCTTGTTCATTTTAACTATTATATATGTGGTAAACGCCTTCATGGTCACGCGTGTGTCGAGCGTGCGGTACGCACTCCTCGTCGCTTACCCAGTACGTAGGTCCAGAGTATAGTTGCACGACACGGCCACACAACTCGCACGCACAAAATTCTACCACATTGGTGGCAGTGGTTAACTTCCAGTAATACTCATAATAAAAAATATACTAGTTAAAGCTAAGTATAAAATAAAATGATGTTAAGAAATAGAGAATTACCTCCAGTTAGTTTCTTAAGTGAAAGATATAGGAGTTCTTTGGGGAGGGAAGATGATGAGTTAGATGAAAGAGGTCCTATATTCACCTGTAATTCAAATACTAGTGATCAAAATGTTCAAGTAACATCTAGCACAAATACACCCATATGTAGTGCACCTGTAGATTTGATGACTGGTAGTAACAGAAATCATATGGGTAGACGTTTCAGTGATAGTATACTAGACACTGTAAACCATTCTGCTAGTTTATATCCAACATTTACTGGTAGTGGTTCCAATTCTGGGGTAAATGTAAGTCCATCTTTACCAAACATGGGTGGTCAGCATAGATATAGTGAAAGCGATTCTGATGCAGTCCGTGGAAGATCATGTGTTTACCCAACAGCAAGTTCAGCTCGTTACAATGTTCGCTCAAATGCTGATTATATTCCTAATTCGTTTGTGCCTGGTGTGAATGGGATTCGGAGCAGATATAACACAAACCCTCACCCAGATGAACCAAAACCACGACTCCCATTTTTCAATGGAAAAGGAGATTTCGAGTCTTTCTGGATTCAGTTTCAAATGCTATCACGTCGATTTCAATGGGATGAAGAGAGGCAGTGTGAGCAGTTGTTTTTCTGTCTTAGCGATGATGCTCTTAGTTTTGCAGCTCAGTTACCCAGGGATACCAGATATGACATTTTCGCATTATATTCGTGTGTGAAATAACACTTTGGTGACAATGTACTACCCGAAACTCACAGGTCAAATCTACATAACATACATAGAAATCAAAGGGAGACAATTCAAGATTTTGCTTCAAGAGTTAGTGCGTTAATGGAAAAAGCCTATCCAGGATTGAAAAATAGCAACACTAAACTATTTACTGAACTGTCTATAGAACACCTGGTGAGAGGACTTTCAGATCACAGTGTAGCCTATGATGTTCTCACCAAGAAACCACAAACTTTGGATGAAGCAATCAACATGATCAACTGGCACGAATGCTGTAAAAATAATATTACAAGGAAAACTAGCGTTAGGGGAGTAGATATTGAGAGAGATACTACAGAACATGACATTGAGGTAAATCGAGTGAACATGAACAAATTTGTTACAGAGGAAAGACTTCTGCAGTTTGGACGCGAGTTGAAAGACTCTATAATTAAGGAAATGAAACAACTTATTTCCGAAAGTTTGAAAAGGAATTTCCAAATAGACTCAAATAATAAGAAACTGTGTTTTTCCTGTAAAGAGGAGGGTCATTTTGCTAAATATTGTCCTTATCTTAGAGAAGAAAACAAAGCCGTGAAGAAGTGGAATAAACATGAAGATGATTCCAGGTCAGAGCAAAACTTAATTCATCTAGATTGACGGCAGCTGAAAATTATACCAGTGGACCATCTTTAAACATGTAAAGTTGAAACAGACGGCCAAGTTTCAACCTCAAACATGAAGTTAATTAATCATGATGATAAACAGTGTAATCATAGAAGTGATATTCTGTGTGACGAAGTAAACTGTGTAGGTGAGTCTAGTGACATACTGTGTAGTTTGCCTTTTGAGTTCAGCAAGGGAGAGAACTTTTGCAGGGAATTTATAGGAGACATTGTAAACCGAATGCTTGCATGGAAGTTATAAGCCCAAAGGTGTTCTGGGATGAGTGTGAAGGTCTTGGTGGAACGAGTAGGGGTAAGGAGCTTCATGGAGATTCAGAGGGTTTAATTTCATTGGAGGATTTCGGCGCAGATATGAAGGATAAGCTGAAAAACAACAATGATAAAGATATAAATTCCAGTGAACAGGGGAAAAGAGAAAATACAACAGAGGTTATAGAAGTGACTCATAGTTTGAAAAATGATAAATGTTGATGAAGAATTTACTGTTGAAATTAATAGTGTGTTTTTGAAATGCCATCGATGTCCACTTTGTGTATTAGGGATCAGGGTTGTACACGATTTATAGAATTGATGCTTTTTGTATAGATATGCTGTTACAATACTAACTTCCTGAGGGTGTTTTAATCCCCACGGTCCTAACTGCCATACATTAACTGTATCGATTAAGGGGTACTAGGGAGTGGCTCAAGATAGGCGCAGGGGTAAGGTGCAGTGTCGCAGGACTATCTGTGAAACCATCGACGACCTCGTCATGTGCAGTTGATTATGGTTTGAAGAGATGTGGCACGACGGATTGGAAAATTGGAAAGGGGTAGAGAAAAAAATAAAATAAAATAAAATAAATAAATAAAATTAACTATCGATTAAGAGGTACTAGGGAGTGGCTCAAGATAGGCACAGGGATAAGGCGCAGTGTCGCACTAGTAAGTCGCAGGACTATCTGTGAAACCACTGACGACCTCGTCACGTGCAGTTGATTTGGGTGTGAAGAGATTTGTTTTGTTGTTGTTGTAATATTGTAGACTATATCCAAGAGTATAGGACTGTGTGTCCAGATTTTTTGTAAGATTGTGTATACAAAAGTATCAGACTGTGTGTCCAGATTTTTGTAGGATTATGTGTATCCAAGAGTACGGAGTAACCTAGATGACCGTCATCAATACGGAGTAACCTAGATGACCGTCATCAATAATGAATGACCTAGATGACCGTCATCAATACGGAGTAACCTAGATGACCATCATCAATACGGAGTAACCTAGATGACCGTCATCAATACGGAGTAACATAGATGACTGTCATCAATACGGAATAACCAAGATGACAGTCGTGAATATGGAGTAACCTAGAAGAAATGTTTTATTTAACGATGCACTCAACACATTTTATTTACGGTTATATGGTGTCAGACATATGGTTAAGGACCACACAGATTTTGAGAGGAAACCCGCTGTCGCCACTACATGGGCTACTCTTCCGATTAGCAGCAAGGGATCTTTTATTCGCGCTTCCCACAGGCAGGATAGCACAAACCATGGCCTTTGTTGAACCAGTTATGGATCACTGGTCGGTGCAAGTGGTTTACACCTACCCATTGAGCCTTGCGGATTGAGTAACCTAGATGACCGTCATCAATACGGAGTAACCTAGATGACCGTCATCAATACGGAGTAACCTAGACGACCGTCATCAATACATAGTACCTAGATGACCGTCATCAATATAGAGCAGCCTAGATGACTGTCATCAATACGGAGTAACCTAGATGACTGTCTTCAATACATAGTACCTAGATGACCGTCATCAATATAGAGCAGCCTAGATGACTGTCATCAATACGGAGTAACCTAGACGACCGTCATCAATACAGAGTACCTAGATGACCGTCATCAATATAGAGCAGCCTAGATGACTGTCATCAATACGGAGTAACCTAGACGACCGTCATCAATACGGAGTAACCTAGACGACCGTCATCAATACAGAGTACCTAGATGACTGTCATCAATACGGAGTAACCTAGATGACTGTCTTCAATACGGAGTAACCTAGATGACCTTCATCAATACGGAGTAACCTAGATGACTGTCTTCAATACGGAGTAACCTAGATGACCTTCATCAATACGGAGTAACCTAGATGACTGTCTTCAATACGGAGTAACCTAGATGACCGTCATCAATACGGAGTAACCTAGATGACCGTCATCAATATAGAGCAGCCTAGATGACTGTCATCAATACGGAGTAACCTAGATGACTGTCTTCAATACGGAGTAACCTAGATGACCTTCATCAATACGGAGTAACCTAGATGACTGTCTTCAATACGGAGTAACCTAGATGACCTTCATCAATACGGAGTAACCTAGATGACTGTCTTCAATACGGAGTAACCTAGATGACCTTCATCAATACGGAGTAACCTAGATGACTGTCTTCAATACGGAGTAACCTAGATGACCTTCATCAATACGGAGTAACCTAGATGACCGTCTTCAATACGGAGTAACCTAGATGACCGTCTTCAATACGGAATAACCTAGATGACCGTCATCAATACGGAGTAACCTAGATGACCGTCATCAATACGGAGTAACCTTGATGACCGTCATAAATATGGAGTAACCTAGATGACGGTCATCAATACGGAGTAACTTATATGACTGTCATCAATACAGAGTAACTTAGATTGTTATCTAGGTGATCCTCTGTGGAGAAAACATCTGCAAGTTTCAAAAACACTGATTATTTCACCATTTTCCCAGTCTTTCCACCAATCTTTAGGGTGGGACATGACCCAGTGGTAAAGCAAGCACTTGCCTGATATGCGGTCAGTCTAGGATCAATTCTCATTGGTGGGTGCATTGAGCTATACCTTCTTCTAGCCAGTACACCACGATTAGTAGGCCAAAGGTCATGGTGTGTACTATTCTATCTGTGAAATGGTTCATATAAAAGATCCCTTGCTACTAATGGAAAAATGTAGCTGGTTACTTCTTAAAACTATATGTCAGAATTACTAAGTTTTATATTCAGTAGCCGATGATTAATAAATAAATGTACTTTAGTGAAAACATTAAACAAAAGAAATTTTAACATTTCACCAGTCTTTATTTAACTTTATACCAAGTTTCAGCTTTCATCTCCAGTTAATGATATTGTCAACTATAACAAACCATTTTAATCAGACTTCAACATGAAAAGCAAACGTTGAGGGGAGTGAATAATTGTTCCGTAACAGATTATAACTAGCCATTTAAGAGAATACTATACTGAACATTGATATTTAATCCCTGTGTAGTTCAAGTTGTTGTTTTAATTCACATTCTAATTGGATCTAAATATGACTCTTCTAACAGCCAGATTTGCTTAATGGTTCCAATCAGAAAGTTGGGCTTTAAGTAGTTGACTTTGTCCACCTTGACAAAGAAGAAGTCATCTTCAACTTTGGTGTTCATTCATTTCACCCTTTGTTTATTCTTTAAATAAACCACAGGGCTTCTAGAATTTTTCTTAAATCCACTAGCCATGGGATCAGTGATTAAAAAAATGTACTAGCCAAGATTAAAAATTCACTAACCCTACTTTACTTTAAGTTAATAAAATTTTACTAAATAATAGTCATAATCAGATATGTCACCTAAAGAGGGAGATAGAGCTTAAAAACATTAACATTGGGGGTTGGGGGTCAAGATATTCATATTTACAAAATAGACTAAACTGCAACATTTGAAAAAAAAAAATTCACTAGCCATCGGGCATAGCAATAGTAGTTATTTATTAGCCCAATATTAAATATCACTAGCCATGGGAGTGAGGCTACCATAATCTAGAAGCCCTAGAAAACGTTACATTGCAACACAGTCCAAAATATGTCATAAAAACCAAGAGTTAGTAATAAAAACAAAAATATCTCTGCCAAACAATAAAACACTTATATACGCATCACCACTGTCTGTCTGTGTGGTCACTAAAACGTGTACTTGTAAACTGCAGGGCTAGGTGCTTTTGGGTCTGTGTACACTTTAGCTGGCTTAATGGGGCGGATTTTGCGTCCATTATATCCCGTTTTTCGATGCCACAATCCACTCTGAGGGCGAACCCCAAACCACCGGGCCCGTCCAGCTGACCCGATGTGTTCCTTATCGTGATCGACGTTGGAAACACGGCCCACGGTCGCCATGCACTCATTGGAGACGTTTATTTCACGTTTCGACGGCATCTTGAGAAAACATCGGTCCCCGATTTTTCGGACAAGCTGAGCGCAGGTGCCGGCAGCCCGCGCTATCTTGCCACCCTCGCCGGGGTACATTTCTACACAATGCACCAGAGTTCCGAGAGGCAGCGAGCCAACAGGGTACGAATCACCTTCTTCAGCTTTCACTGAAATACACAACATAGAGAAATGTCAACTCTAGCAAAAACATTATATTAACAGAAATGTGAACTATATATAGAGAATAATACATGAGTTTCCGTTTGATACCATTTATCTTACGAGTTGTTTAAAAACATATCCAACGAGCAAAGGCAAGTTGGATACGTTTTTAAACAACGAGTTGTAAGATAAGTGGTATCAAACGGACACAAATGTAGTATTCTATTTCTTACATACCTCGAAACAATGAAAATGTAAACAATATAATGAACTAAATTATGTTACAGAACGTAGCCTAACTGGGTCATGGCGTATAATACTTGGCTTTAAACATACATACCACGTCATAACCAAATCACTACTGTACTAAGAGATCCGTTTTCCTTAACAAAAATAGAGCTCTCTAAAACATTTGCCAACCACTTGGAAAATGAAACTGATGAAAAGCAAGCATTTTAATGTGGCGAAGTATTGTAATAATACAGCTAATTTTGCATTTGAATGATGTTAGTATTCCAATGACATCACTTTACATCTCCTTACAATGACACTAAACTGGGTCATGACCTCTTAAAAACGATCTCCAACATACGATTTTGATACACAATGGTGATCTCCTACACGGGTGTGTAAGAAATATTAATAAATTAAGATATTAATACACAACAGACATCAAAGTTAGCAAGACATTATATCAAGACATTAATATATTAATACACACACAAAAAGAAACGTGAATTTAAAAAAAAGATATCATATGAAACAAATGGATCACTCTGATGTACTAAAACTTGGTTATCACATTTTTAAACTCGGTTAAGAAAACCAGTTGAATATAAGAATCAAATTATTGGAAATAAGGAAATGATTGGGTGTATCAGTACAGGTAGGGTGGATGTATCATAATACATATTATTTACTCTTTGAATCATATTATATTGGTATAATGGTGATACGGTGCAACCCAACTAATTAACATGACAGTATTCAAATTGAAAAACCCCAAACAAGTTTGTGTAATGAGTGTCACAAATATATGACTATTAAAATTGTTTACCTGCAATTCTGGTAACTTTTCCAGATGTTCTAATCAAATCTCCAGGCTTCATGTTCTGTGATGCAACAATGTAGCGTTTGTTTTCACCCCCAGCTACCACTGCTATATCGGCGGTCCGACATGGGTCGTACCGCACGGCCATGACACGCTCCACAAGAGGTGGCCCATTGGCAGGAGCTGAGCGCCGGAAGTCAACCATGCGGAATCGTCGTTTGTGACCACCACCAACGCCGTGAGTCCATATCCGACCTACAACATAACATTTCACAATACCATATTGTGGCAATTACATGTACTTGTGTATCAATGTTGACTGACATGCCAAACCCCACATAATGATATATTAAAAAGAAGATTAAAAGTCTAAAAATGTAATACTGGTATGTGAAAAGTACCTATTATAAAGAATAATATTAAAAATAAATTAATATCCAATTTATATACACCTATAATAAAGAAAAAACTGTATCACAGTTAAAAGGTTTGTAGTCAGGGTTGAAAATTCACATGAAAACCATGGTCGCCAGCAGAGCCAGTTGAAGAAAAAGCTTACTGGCCCTTCTCAAATTCAACTAGCCCTCCAATTATCACATTGAAATTTAACTGCAGAGCCAAAATCAAAACTAGAATATTCTTTGTTAACTAATAACCATGTCCTCATCATATATAGTCTGTTTGTTTCAAAAAGAAACCGATGAATTGGCATATAACTTCATAATGAATAGTTAAAGTACTAGTCTGGGTGGCAGTGCTCTATGTTGCAATGCAAGAGGGATGAAATATACTTTGTGGCGATGCAAAAGATGGTAAAATCTCCAGTAAAGGATTTCCTCGGGAGTGGCTGTTCGCCTGTAGACGAAGCATGCATGTGTACATTTAATTTGGATATTGCAAATGCTACAGTAGTAGGCTACTAATAAAATAAACATTGAAAGAAAAATAAATTAAAAAAAAAACCCACCACAAAAAACATGATGTACTTTTTTCTGCTTTTAATTAATTTTTTCTAGTGCCCCAAAATAATATATGATGTACGTAGTTATTGTATTACAAAGCATAAAAAACGTACTTATTGTTTACTACAGTAATATTTGGATGGTCATGTCATTATGTAAGTCTTGGTGTCACTTTAGATCCGGTCTGTTCTTATTTCATAGAAATCGCTTGAACGTAAAACAATACCGACAACAATAATCAATTAACTGACCTATGGAATAAGCCCTGTAGTAATGGAAAATGTCATTATTATTTTTATGTGTGTGCATGCGCTCACATTAGTATGAGTTAATACTACAAGAAAATTTTCGATTTTGTTCCAGAATAATGTAAGCTAATTAAATATGATTCCTTTTTACTACATAATTATGGCGTATCCAATCCATTCCAATAAGCCTACAACTTCCATGCAATGTCTTCAATACGTTTTAAGCTCTATTCTTAAAAAGACCAGGCCCAAGCCACAGAAGCCGAGTCTGGGGCTGTCAAAATAAAGAGCATGTTCTGTTTTCTGCTGCCATATCTGTAGTTCATGCCAACACAGATGTGGGGTGTTTTGTCACATTCGATTCAGTTTCAGTGTCTTTCTGTTTGAACTGGTACCATACTCGCCAGACCCTAAAATCGATGGTGGCCCAACAGACTACCTTTGTAAAATTCTTAGTCGCCCTTACCCAATAAAGGTCGCCACGGGTGACCAGGCAACTGCTAATTTTCAACCTGAGTAGTATACTCCCACCCAAAAATTAGCAATAAAGTGAGAAATAAAGTAGGAATATATGTATAAAAGTGCTTTTTCTTTTACATTTGGCTTATTTCATCATATAATCAACTTGAAAAATAAGTCTTGCAATTTTAATCATCAGTGTTTCTGCCAGAAAGAAATTTTTGGGTATGGTGCTATGGAATTGAATGTAACCACAGTCACCAGGGGGTATGGGGGATTCCACCAGAAAGAAAATGGGTTAGGGTTAGGGTTAAGAAAATCATATAGTAAAGATAAAGAGTAATTAATTTTATCTAAAGATTAAACTAAAAAATAAATAAATCAGTAAACAAATTTAGTTATGTCACTATACCCATTTTACCCTCTGGCAAAAAACCTGATTATGTAATGTTTGAAAAAAACAGAACCCCCCTCGTTCTGACACTTTAAAAGGTTCGCAAACATAAATGGTTACGTGCAACCTTAAAAGACTAGTCAGAGTTTGCATTATTACTCCTGCACTGTAACAGCCGTTTGGGAGCCAGTGAAGGGCTTCTAGAATTTTTGAAAAATCCACCAGCATCAGTAATTTTCAAAATCCACTAGCCATGGTTAAAAATCTACTAGCCCTACTTCTGTATGTTCTGTAAATTTGTACCAAAAATACTAGAAAGTAAAAAAAAAAATCCACACCACCACCTTAATATGTGCACGTCACTTTGTAATCACTATTAACAATTATTAACATGTAATCTGTAATATGTTTATTTACAAGTGTAAATACCATTTAACAATATTCACATTATTTAATTATTTCAAATGCCAAGTGCTATTTTTTGCAGGTAAATAACACACAAGGAACATTTTTTGTATACATACAGCCCAAGAAGATTGATACAATAGTTCATTACAAAATGTTAACATTATCAGCAATGGAAACTAATTTGATGTTTTCTGTTTGCATTATTCCTAAAGTGTGTTACTTAAAATAGCAAATCATTGAGTACCAGTGTAAACAACATGAATAATTTTTGTCTGTTCAGCTTAGATGTGAATAAAATTAAATTGATAAAATAGATTAATTTTTAGATGGTATATGTTGATGATGACTAGATTTTGATATAAGATTGGTGAATAACTGGGAATTTTCTGTGAAATTTGCTTTTGGGAAGGTGCCAATGTTTGGTACGGTACAACGCCTGGGTAAACCCCTTTAGTGGTACTGATATAATAATCCGTGATGAAGCGATCATTTTCGTGGAATCTGAAAGCCTGCTCTATGTGGAATAAACAGATGGAGACAGAAACTATAATCCTGTCCGGTCAGAACGTTAGGGACTAACTATGACAAAATTAAACTTCTTTACAGAAATTTCTTTATCGGACATCACTGATCAATCACGGAGCTTCTGAACTATTCACACCATTCAACATCATTCATGGGTGCAGTCTCTGTCAACCCACCTCGCATCCTCTTCCTCAGCCAGTAATAAAGCTGGTTTAACCAATGGCACTACCTAACAACCGCCTGAGGTGACTGCTTCAGCCCAGACTTACACCTCTCCCCATCTGTAAAATGAGCTACTGTACGAACAGCTGTTTGATGAACGTACCATGTATTTACATGTACTCAGATCACTACTCTGACGAACAGCGCCCTCCTGTCTTGGGACATGGTAAGGGACATAGGGTGTATTTACTCAGATCACTACTCTGACGAACAGCGTCCTCCTGACTTGGAATATGGTAAGGGACGTAGGGTGTATTTACTCAGATCACTACTCTGACGAACAGCGTCCTCCTGACTTGGAATATGGTAAGGGACGTAGGGTGTATTTACTCAGATCACTACTCTGACAAACAGCGTCCTCCTGACTTGGAATATGGTAAGGGACGTAGGGTGTATTTACTCAGATCACTACTCTGACGAACAGCGTCCTCCTGACTTGGAATATGGTAAGGGACGTAGGGTGCATTTACTCAGATCACTACTCTGACGAACTGCACCCTCCTGACTTGGGACATGGTAAGGGACGTAGGGTGTATTTACTCAGATCACTACTCTGACGATCTGCACCCTCCTGACTTGGGACATGGTAAGGGACGTAGGGTGTATTTACTCAGATCACTACTCTGACAAACAGCGCCCTCCTGACTTGGAATATGGTAAGGGATGTAGGGTGTATTTACTCAGATCACTACTCTGATGAACTGCACCCTCCTGTCTTGGGATATGGTAAGGGACATAGGGTGCATTTACTCAGATCAATACTCTGATAAACTTACCATCATGACCACGCCCTCCTGTCTTGGGATATGGTAAGGGACGTAGGGTGTATTTACTCAGATCAATACTCTGATAAATTTACCATCATGACCACGCCCTCCTGTCTTGGGATATGGTAAGGGACGTAGGGTGTATTTACTCAGATCAATACTCTGATAAACTTACCATCATGACCACGCCCTCCTGTCTTGGGATATGGTAAGGGACGTAGGGTGTATTTACTCGGGTCAATTCCCTGCTTGATAAACTTCATCTTTCCACAGGTAGCTGATGAAACACTAAACTGTCTAGAAACAAAAATAAAAGAGCAATGAAAATAAAAATATAGAATTGTATAAGTTTCACACCGCAAACATTATACACCATACAGATCATCAAAATAATTTTTTTTACTGTTGCACACCATTCTTTCTTCAATATCCTTTGACCACATGTGTAGTTGCTAATGTAAGTCAAATAAAACTATTCTTTTTTATTTTAACACCAACTAGTATATGCGCTAACGGGCAATTCCACGCTAAAGTGGACATGGAGTGAAATAATCAAATCATGTTATTCCTGATATATTAAGATTGTTTTTAATGTAAAATTGTCTGGAGAATCCAAATCTGGTAAGTAAAATATTGTAAAATAAATGGATGTGTTAGACTTTAACTATTTTATGAGGATACCGTCACACTAAAAATATGACACTTCCATAATACACACTATGAATTTATGTACAGTAGCCATATAATTGAAGGTAATATTCTTTTTATTAGTGGTTTTGTTTTACCACTAACAAAGTACTACACTTCATAATCCACTTTAATGAAAACTAATTTTTTTCTAGATTTAGGGGAAATTAGAAAACAGAGAATCAGTTTGTAATTCCGTTACCGAAAACAAACAAAAAGTTAGATTGTATTATCCATATATATTTAATCAAGGAATCAACTCATATTCTCTGAGTATATGTTAATGCACATAATCAGACACATTTACTTTCAAATTCATACATTATTAGTAAAATTATATAGCTATAAACATATGTAATTCCATTACCATAGGTTTGTAACTCCGTTACCGTCTTTGGTATATAGTGTCAAGAAACACTTTAATATAAACCTACATAGTACTAAAATGCTACACTCTTATCCATATACACCAATACATCAAGTGATGTAACAATAGGAAGATATACAAAATCTTTTTTTAAAATCCATATGGTAATAGTACTAGTAGTGGCTCCAAATGCATTTGCGGAACACCCATAGCAAATATAAATGTCATCCATTGACAATATAGAAATTAAGGAAATCTGATACACTTTAACCAAACAGTACTACTTCATTATGACTAAACTTCTGCAAATCCATGACAAAATTCAAGTTATAATCGAAACCTACTAGAATTATATTGGGGCTCGAAATATGAAGTAAAATATGGCTTGCCATTATTACTATTTTTAAATAGCAGGCCAAAAGAAATATGGCCCGCTGTGAAACAAAAATGGCCTGCTGGAAATAAGACAGCACAACATGAATGTAGGGTTTGGGACAGTGTGTGGAAACTTAAGACCTCTGATATGTAGTTTAGAGCATTATAAAATTAAAATGTAATAGAATTATGAGCTCGGCCTCAGCTAAATACAAGATGAGATGATCATAGGTACATCTGTTTTTTGAAAAATGAAAAATGATGCAATTTTTAGTTAATTTTAGCAGGTGAATGTTTATTTCACTTGCAAGATTTAAAAATAGACTTCTTTTCACTTTTTACAGGCCACAATTTCAAGCTCTGTATAGATCTTTAAACATATGTTATGTTACATTTCCACTTTCTGGACCCTATATGTTTACTTGAAGCAAACTTTAATTTTACTTTATCCAAAGGCATTTATTGACTGTATATGTATCATCATTCTAATTAAAGTATCATTCTAATTACCAACATTATGCTTTTAAATGTATATAATGGACAAAAAGAAAGCAACCGTTTTATAGTGTTAATGCTGTCTTTACAAGGAATCTGAGTTAAATTCTTAAAATGGAAACATTTACTATGTAATATGTACACAGTTTAGTGCTAGTTTAAATCTCCACTCATATACATGTACGTGTACATGTTACCGATATTGAAACTAGTTATCATTTGAAATATTAATATGAATGCTTAAAACAAGTATACTGAATTATTATTTAACTTATAAAATTATGCAACATATTTGGTAAATCAAATTTAAAGTAAATAAATATTGTTTTTCAAAAGTAAATTCAGAGTGGTAATTCCGTTACCAAACTGTGTAATTCCATTACCGGCATTCAGTGTTGTACAACAAAATTATGAAAAGATAATTTGTAATATAATTTCTATTTTGTTAATCACAAGTCATTAGGAGATCATTCCATCATGGAGATAAATAATTATTTCATCATACTTCACAGAGTTTGTAGATGTTTTGCGGTGCCCGTAAAAATGGTGTCCGTTTTTACATAATTCCGTTACCAAACTTTAATTAAGTACTCATGCACTACACCTTGCAGTAGGGAGTCTCACTTCTGCCCATGACAAGGACTAGTGCAGTACTAGTGTATTACATAGTTACATCATTATGATAATTTTTCTTATGTGGACTAGGTGAGTTTAATGCCTGAAATATCTCTCCAACTCGTAATTCTGTTACCGTGGAATTGCCCTAAACTGAAAAAAATCCAAGTTTGGTCGTTTGGCCCATTATTTTGTAGTGGTTCTATTTTTATAAATTACCATGGTTCCAGTATCTTGGTGCATGTCACAGATTATCCATGTTTAAAGGAAAGAAAGAAAACAATGAACAAAGAAAACAAAACAAAACAAAAAGAAACAAAAAGAAAACAAAAGAAGAAAAAAATATTATAAAGCACATAATGTGAACAATACCTAATAAGATGTAATATTATAAAGCATATAATGTGAACAATACCTAATAAGATGTAATATTATAAAGCATATAATGTGAACAATACCTAATAAGATGTAATATTATAAAGCATATAATGTGAACAATACCTAATAAGATGTAATATTATAAAGCATATAATGTGAACAATACCTAATAAGATGTAATATTATAAAGCATATAATGTTAACAATACCTAATAAGATGTAATATTTATTTGACAAGTGACACCTGTTGCTAGCTGCACAGGTTACCATTTTGGGTGGGTGTTTTTTTTGCTTACCCTCACACATAATCAAGCTGCTATTGCTATTAAGAAAACAATAGCAAAACATTATATTATAGAGTTCTTTTTCTGCTGAACTCAGGGTAAGGCAACAAGTTTAACCCACGCATGCTAACTATAGATAAACTAAAGGAGCTCTGTGATGATCGGATCCTGACTTGGAGCCACATCAAATGTTTAAATCATGACTCTAGGAATGGGAAAAGAAAGTTCACAAAACGTTAGCAGTCATTAGTTTTGAAACTGACAACATATTTTCAAGTTTCCGATGCATTTCCAAGACACTGAAAAAATCACCAAGTACAACAACTTCACAAAATTCAAGGATTTTTAAAGAATTTAAGGACATGTACAAACCCTGTTGAAAACTGCCAAAATAATTATGTCCAATATGATAATATCCTCAACAAAAACATTCATTTAGCCCATTTTGACCGTCTAGTTACAAAATTAATTTTATCATATTTTTTTTTAAACATTTGCGTTTCTTTTACTGTTTAGTATGTATTAGTGTTTTTACTGTTTAGTATAATATATTAGTGTTTTTACTGTTTAGTATAATATATTAGTGTTTTCACTGTTTAGTATAATATATTAGTGTTTTTACTGTTTAGTATAATATATTAGTGTTTTTACTGTTTAGTATAATATATTAGTGTTTTTACTGTTTAGTATGTGTTAGTGTTTTTACTGTTTAGTATAATATATTAGTGTTTTTACTGTTTAGTATATATTAGTGTTTTTACTGTTTAGTATGTATTAGTGTTTTTACTGTTTAGTATGTATTAGTGTTTTTACTGTTTAGTATAATATATTAGTGTTTTCACTGTTTAGTATATATTAGTGTTTTTACTGTTTAGTATATATTAGTGTTTTTACTGTTTAGTATAATATATTAGTGTTTTTACTGTTTAGTATGTATTAGTGTTTTTACTGTTTAGTATATATTAGTGTTTTTACTGTTTAGTATAATATATTAGTGTTTTTACTGTTTAGTATGTATTAGTGTTTTTACTGTTTAGTATGTATTAGTGTTTTTACGGTTTAGTATGTATTAGTGTTTTTACGGTTTAGTATAATATATTAGTGTTTTTACTGTTTAGTATAATATATTAGTGTTTTTACTGTTTAGTATAATATATTAGTGTTTTTACTGTTTAGTATAATATATTAGTGTTTTTACGGTTTAGTATAATATATTAGTGTTTTTACTGTTTAGTATGTATTAGTGTTTTTACTGTTTAGTATAATATATTAGTGTTTTTACTGTTTAGTATATATTAGTGTTTTTACTGTTTAGTATAATATATTAGTGTTTTTACTGTGTAGTATGTATTAGTTTTTTCACTGTTTAGTATAATATATTAGTGTTTTTACTGTTTAGTATAATATATTAGTGTTTTTACTGTTTAGTATGTATTAGTGTTTTCACTGTTTAGTATGCATTAGTGTTTTCACTGTTTAGTATAATATATTAGTGTTTTCACTGTTTAGTATATATTAGTGTTTTCACTGTTTAGTATAATATATTAGTGTTTTCACTGTTTAGTATATATTAGTGTTTTCACTGTTTAGTATAATATATTAGTGTTTTCATTGTTTAGTATAATATATTAGTGTTTTTACTGTTTAGTATGTATTAGTGTTTTTACTGTTTAGTATGTATTAGTGTTTTCACTGTTTAGTATAATATATTAGTGTTTTCACTGTTTAGTATAATATATTAGTGTTTTCACTGTTTAGTATACATTAGTGTTTTCACTGTTTAGTATACATTAGTGTTTTCAATGTTTAGTATACATTAGTGTTTTCACTGTTTAGTATATATTAGTGTTTTTTGTTTCAATTGCTAGAAACTTGCATTTGAAGCCATCCAAATTCCAGGCTCAGAACAGTGTATTAAATGAGTTTATAAATGAACTGAAGCCCTTACCTTGTATGATATTATGATAATATCCTCAACAAAAACATTCATTTAGCCCATTTTGACCGTCTAGTTACAAAATTAATTTTATCATTTTTTTTTTTAAACATTTGCGTTTCTTTTACTGTTTAGTATATATTAGTGTTTTTACTGTTTAGTATAATATATTAGTGTTTTTACTGTTTAGTATGTATTAGTGTTTTTACTGTTTAGTATGTATTAGTGTTTTTACGGTTTAGTATAATATATTAGTGTTTTTACTGTTTAGTATATATTAGTGTTTTTACTGTTTAGTATGTATTAGTGTTTTTACGGTTTAGTATAATATATTAGTGTTTTCACTGTTTAGTATATATTAGTGTTTTTACTGTTTAGTATACATTAGTGTTTTTACTGTTTAGTATAATATATTAGTGTTTTTACTGTTTAGTATGTATTAGTGTTTTTACTGTTTAGTATAATATATTAATGTGTTTACTGTTTAGTATAATATATTAATGTTTTTACTGTTTAGTATAATATATTAGTGTTTTTACTGTGTAGTATGTATTAGTGTTTTCACTGTTTAGTATAATATATTAGTGTTTTTACTGTTTAGTATGTATTAGTGTTTTTACTGTTTAGTATGTATTAGTGTTTTTACGGTTTAGTATAATATATTAGTGTTTTTACTGTTTAGTATATATTAGTGTTTTTACTGTTTAGTATGTATTAGTGTTTTTACGGTTTAGTATAATATATTAGTGTTTTCACTGTTTAGTATATATTAGTGTTTTTACTGTTTAGTATACATTAGTGTTTTTACTGTTTAGTATAATATATTAGTGTTTTTACTGTTTAGTATGTATTAGTGTTTTTACTGTTTAGTATAATATATTAATGTGTTTACTGTTTAGTATAATATATTAATGTTTTTACTGTTTAGTATAATATATTAGTGTTTTTACTGTGTAGTATGTATTAGTGTTTTCACTGTTTAGTATAATATATTAGTGTTTTTACTGTTTAGTATGTATTAGTCTTTTTACTGTTTAGTATGTATTAGTGTTTTCACTGTTTAGTATGATATATTAGTGTTTTCACTGTTTAGTATAATATATTAGTGTTTTCACTGTTTAGTATACATTAGTGTTTTCACTGTTTAGTATACATTAGTGTTTTCAATGTTTAGTATACATTAGTGTTTTCACTGTTTAGTATATATTAGTGTTTTTTGTTTCAATTGCTAGAAACTTGCATTTGAAGCCATCCAAATTCCAGGCTCAGAACAGTGTATTAAATGAGTTTATAAATGAACTGAAGCCCTTACCGTGTACAACTAGCTAGAGTGTCATACTTTGTAGCAGCTAATATATTTCTTAGCACCGTTGAGATAGCTGCGGTGAGATTGCTTAAACTCATATCTATCAGATCAAAGCAACAACTCTGTGTAATTTACGCATTCAGCTTACAGTTGTTTCCTGAAAAGAAAAACATAGAAGAGAACTAACAACTGGATCACCAGGTCATAAGCTAGAACTGATAAAGTAGAAGTGACTTCTCCCTTCCCAAGAGAAAGGGTAAAAGTTTGATAAAAATAGGCCAAAATTATTATTAATACATGGAACAAGGGGAATCCAGTGCTCACCAATTTGCTAATTTGTATCATTACATACAAAGTGGCTCCCTTCCCAGGAGAAAGGGTAAAATTTTGATAAAAATAGGCCAAAATTATTATTAATACACAGAATAAGGGGAATCCAGTGCTCACCAATTTGCTAATTTGTATCATTACATACAAAATGGCTACAACATTTAGAGTTTGGCCAATAAAATATTCCTTAAATAAACCACATTTTAATAATTTTCCAGGAAATTCTGTATGTAAAAGTTGGCGATACCAAAAAGCATTCAGTGTGAGCCCTGGGAATGCCAATTCTATAGGTACTTGTTATGTCAGTAGCCGAATAAGGGAACTCTTCTTTCATACATGTATATTACATTTTTAATACAAACAATTTTAAACAATAAACAAGCATTCTGAGACTATTGTTAAAACAATTTGTTGACCCCTACTGTGGCCAACAAATTTCTGTATCACCTAAGCAGTGCTCATTTTTAAGGATTTTGGTTGCTTGCCCGGAGGGCAAGTATGGGTTCACATTGAGGTTACCCCTCCAAAGATTTGGTTGCCCTGATTTTAGCCGTGTTTTGAAAATAGAGTTATATTTATATTTCAATAAAACAGCAACTAACAGGTTTGGAATTAATATGTTGTCACTGTAAAATGTAATATATACTGTCTGACAATAAAATAATCACTTTTTAATATTTTAAAGGTTTTGTATTAGAAATTTAAAATTTGGAAACGCCACATTTTTGGGGAAAAAAAAGAAAAAAAGAAGAAAGAAATGTTTTATTTAACGACGCACTCAACACATTTTATTTACGGTTATATGGCACCAGACATATGGTTAAGGACCACACAGATTTTGAGAGGAAACCCGCTGTCGCCACTACATGGGCTACTCTTCCAATTAGCAGCAAGGGATCTTTTATTTGCACTTCCCACAGGCAGGATAGCACAAACCATGGCCTTTGTTGAACCAGTTATGGATCACTGGTCGGTGCAAGTGGTTTACACCTACCCATTGAGCCTTGCGGAGCACTCACTCAGGGTTTGGAGTCGGTATCTGGATTAAAAATCCCATGCCTCAACTGGGATCCGAACACAGTACCTACCAGCCTGTAGACCGATGGCCTGCCACGACGCCACCGAGGCCAGTCATTTTTTGGGAATGATAAAGACCAGAATAAAATTGATACACACTTCAGTTGGGTTTTTTCTTCATTTTTTTGTAAGTCGAAATGCGAATTTAAAAAAGGAGAGATAAGAGGTGGATGAATCCAAAATGAAGTCTGATAAAACACAGCACACTGGGTACTGAAACATCAAAAGCAATGTCAACAACACCAGAAACAGTCAACATTAGAAACGGTCAACGTCAGAAGCAGTGATTTGGTGATATGTCGGCTATTTTCCAATCGAATGCACTCTATGTTCCAATCGAACGCACTGGAATGTTTCCTATTCGGAATACTTCAGCCAATTACGATTTTTCATGATGTCTCACAGAATCAGCCGAGGAGTTCCGAGTGGCAAACAAACCCACGTGATTTCGACTGATTGACCGATGCTTTAAATAACGACAGTTTAAAAGCGATTGTGGGCAAGGAAACTGCACATTATTATGGGACATAACTCGCCGTTTAAAAATGTTAGTCGTCCAATGGGCAACTAGTATCATAGAATTAAGTTGCCCGACTGAATATTAGGTCATCACAGTAAAAATTGAGCACTGCCTAAGTCAAGAGCCACAATCAAGAAAAAAATGGGTAAATCGCAAAAAAACGTTAAACCTGATTTGTAATAGTACTTGATAAAGCTATACACAAAATTTCAGCTCAATATCTTGAACCACTGTTCGAAATAAGCACTTGTCCGTTTGTCCCAACAAGTGAAAATCTATTCGGACAAGCAAAATGTGCATTGGTGATTGTCCAGTGGACAAGTAAAAAATTTCCAGTGCAGTTTATTTTTTAGCAATCACAAACATCATCCTGATACATTGTACGTGAATAAAACAAACCATTTATTTGAACAAGTGAAAACATTGGCAGACAAGTAGATTTCTAGATGTATTTGTCCATTAGACTAGTAAACAATTCTGCTTATTTCTATCGCTGTTGAACCATTGATGAAAAAACGTCTGGAAAACTATATGTGGGATGGACAGAAAACCAGACAGACGTAGATGAAACCTATAGTCCCCTCTGGTTTAACTGGTAGGAGACTCATAACATTTACTGATTATACATTCACAACTAATGTAAACAATCATTTCATTAATTCCAAATAAAAAACCCAGCTGACATGATCTACAGGGTTGCAGAAATGGAAAATATTTAAGTAGCCTGACCGACCAGAACCAACTAAAATTTACTAGCCTGCCAGAATTTCTACTAGTCCACCAGTCTATAGAACAATATATTATTAACAATATTATAATATACAGTGTTTTCATTTCAAATGACATATATAGACATATTGACAAAACATTATTAATAATATTTTGTAAGTGATCAACATCACGTGTCAAACGAAATAAAAAAGACTGACTATCAGGCTGGTAGTTGCATTTTTAAAATCGTCCGTAACAATTTTTACAAGCATTTGGCAAGTACTTTTTGCAGCTTTGATCTACACCGAAGCTAGGTCTGAGTCTGAAACTTACATGTTTTCAATATTTATATATTAACTGCGTTCATATCTTTAGATGGGCTATTTTCACAAAAAAGGGGCAAATAACGGTAAAGACATTGCAGCTCCAATACTTTCCACAAAACAGCATATAATGTACATAAACAGGGATGCACATAAAAAGCATCATCGCTTGATACACTGGATATCAGGGCCATACCACCCCTGAGAATCTTGTCCTTTTTTTTTTTTTTTTATATCTCCAGTAATAGCATAGAAATGTCAGGGTTTAATTTATATAGTGTTTAATTCCCTGTATTTTGTATGTCATACACTCAGGTAATATTCTAGAGGTTATAATATGTTATACGGCTACAGGTCTCTGACCGTCCATATTAAATAATAATACTGTATATCGAGACCAACGTGCTAAAAATAGAACAGGAAATGCATAACGGAAACCCTAATAGTTTGATATTTCGAGAATACAAAATCTAAAATGGCAATGTCCAATTCTCCAATTTCTGATGCGCCTAGCGCTAAGAAGGCAAAGAGATACACATAGCAAAGTGTATCGTCTTTTTTTCACAAATCAACAAGGTAAGTTGCTGTCAAGTCTTGAAAAATTACCATTTGCATTAATGTTGACACAATCGATGTCACGGACACGATGTGTTCAGTTGAATAATAAAATTAATGCTGATTGTATATTGCCTAATCATCTTAATAGACCCTACTACTACTGTCCCTACTATTATAAAATAATATAAAAGTGTTGGGGTTTTTTGTGTGGTTTTTTGTTGTTGTTGTAATGAGGTGAGTTAATATAGCTGTATTCCTACAGAATCGTTTCCAGAAACAAAATGCGTGCACATAAGTTGCAGCAAGGCATGCATTGTCAAAGCTGCGTTCACCGACACGTGTTCACGAACGCTAAGGGACTGTCTAAAAATGTCATCACTTCTCCTTAAAGGAATAACCCTCTAATACTTTTCAACACCCCCTGCCCCATCCAAACTAATTTAGTCAGGGAAAAAGCAGGTGTTGAAATGTTTTGTGCCACAACACTTGTAGGACGAAACTGACAAGGTGTATCTTAAATGACAGACTCGGCAAATCTTGAAACAAATCGGAAACAGGACATTTACGTATAATTGCCGAGACTAGTTTACGTGTAGTTCGTGAAAATGTTTGTTAAAGGTGGTTTGTCTGTTTTTCTATATTTTAATATGTTTTACTAAAACAAAATATAAGCAAGACTGCAGTTTAAAACAATTCGTGCAGTTTTTTTTCTATCAACGAATATCGTCCTCTGTCCACACGCAAGGCTCAGATTTTGACGCCATTTCTCTGTTAACCTGCCGTTTGGCTGACCGCTTCCAGAACTAATATATAGGAAAATGGCGTCAAAATGTGAGCGATGTATGTTGACAGTGGACGTTATTCGTTGATTGAAAACGCACACGAGTTTATTAAAACAGCAGTTTTACTTGTATTTTGCATTAGTAAAATATATTAAAAGATAGAAAAACAGGTTTAGAATTTCACTTTATAAATAAATAATAAATTAAAAAAAAACAGTAAAAAAAAAAAAAAACGAACTTTTGGACACTTCCTTTTTCGACTTTTTATTTGCATGGGCGTTTTACCCCTCCTCCCCTCCCCCCCCCCCCCCCCCCCCCCCCTCCCCTCTCTCCCCTTCTGCGGGTTATTCGGTTAGAGAGAAGTGATGAAATTTTGAGACGGTCCCTAACGTTCACGAGCGCTTTGATTGAAGTCGACGACACATGATTGTGAACTTTCTTATTTGCTTGGTACACAATAAATATTGCATATCTTACCATAACTTGATGTTAAATTAATTTTAGGAAAATATAACATTTAAAAACACGCACAAAAAAAACCCACAACACTATAACTGTTAAAATAAAATACATTTGTAATACTCAAAAAAATAATAATAATAATGTCAACTTTAAAAAAAGTCTTTACATTGTAGATTTTCCAGCTTGGTAAAAGCAGAAATGTCTTGGACGAGTTTATTAATTTTTGTAGAAATATGTAAAAGAACATTACTTAAATAGTTGTTGTATAAAGATGACGAATGCGCTAGAAAGCAAAGTGGCCGAAATTTAGTTTTTCTACTTAACAAAAATCACAATAATAAATGTTGAGAAAAAAGACCGTGTTCTTGGTAGCAGATTCTACAGAAAGATGGTCTTAGTTGTATTGCAAAATGACCAAACTATATTAAAAAAGTTATATTATTTGTTAAATGAAACATATCCAATAAATTAAAAGATATGCAATATTTATTTTGTACGAAGCCGTAACGAAGCTTTGTTTCTGTCATTCTGTCATAGGGCCTACCAAGTTGTGTTTTGGAATATTTCTCAATTATATATTAATCAAAAGAGGTTCAATGATGAAATGGTTTCGTCTATATACATCTGTATTACGTACCAAATAAAACAATCCCGCACTCAGTATTGTGTACCCCCTTCCCCCTGTACGCATGGCATATGCAATGGGCAAGATCCACCAACACCACCCCACCCCACCCAACCCTCTGTATGCATACACATCCAATAACAATGAAATACATTGACAATAATATATTTGAAATTTCGTTTCACAACTGCAAATGGCGCTGATCTCGTTTTGCATTGAACACTCGTAATTTTCAAATGAGGCACGAGATATCCAACACGCATGAAAAAATCAAATGCAAATACATGTAGTAAAATGCACTTAGTAACTGTTTTTGTTTGCTGCCCCCACCCACCCCACCCTCCATTACGCACTTTGTATGCATTGGACTGGTCCCCTCCTGCTATCTGTGTACGTAGGCCTACTATATGGACGACTCCTTTCATTGAGCCAATGTGCATTATGACGTCGTTCTAAGCCTAAATTTTGAAGGACTTGTGCAAAATGTAATAAGCTTCCATTTTTCTTTCAGTTCACATAACTGCCACAAGTTCAGACAAGGTTTGCCAGATATCTAACCCAGAATTGTCCACTTCCAATGCAGACACCTGCAATGCTGTTTTGGCTAGTTCCATGCAAATCCATTTACATGACCCTGCAGATTACAGAGTTGAAAATCGCTCTGACGAAGACATCAAAGCTGTGTTTTTATCTGATGACGCAAAATTTACCCCCAGTGAAACGTTTAGCTTCCATGTCACTTCATGTAGAAAGTATAACATTTCATGGGAACATAATCGACCATGGCTTAGATATAGTTTGAAAAATGATGCCGCCTTCTGCTCATATTGTTTGTGTTTCGGGACTGTGGCTGACTCGCCATTTGTAAAGAACGGCTATAAAAACTGGAAGAAAGCGGTTGGAGTGAAATACAGCTATCTGGACAAGCATGCGAAGTCTGTCGATCATGTATCTGCCAGTGAAAAGGTACATAATTTCCTATATTCGAGGCAGAATGTGGGTACTGATATCTACGCCAAAATGGATAAAGCCACGAAAATAGACCAGATACGAACCAAGAGAGGGATTCTGTCTATAATTGACATAATTATTTCATTGGGACAGAGAGGAATTTCGTTAAGAGGAAATTGGTGTAAGGATGAACAAAGAGAAGATGGGAACTTTGCTTTCTTCACCTTCTGGAAAGCAAAATTCGACAAAGATTCGTCAGAACACCTTATGCAAGCGAACAAAGTTGCAAAATATACTTCGCCCAAAATTCAAAATGAAATAATTTTGATAATTGAAAAGAAAATCAGAGATAAAATAATTAATTCAATTCCCCAATACTGGAGCATACTAGCAGATGAAACGCAAGATTGTGCTGCTTGTGAGCAAGTAAGTCTGTGCATTCGGTTCGTCAAGGACAACACAATTCACGAGGAGTTCCTTGGTTTTCAGGCTATTGAAAAAATGGATGCACAAACCATAGCGGATACATTAGTGAACAGCGTTACAGGTTGGGGACTATGCATGGATGATTTAGTAGGGCAAGGATATGACGGGGCTTCAGTGATGAGCTCTTGCAAGAATGGGGTGCAGGCTAAAATTCAACAACAGTTTCCAAACGCTACATACGTTCATTGCCGATCACATGTTTTGGCTTTGGTAATTGCTAAAGGTTGTAAACAAGTTCCAGAAATCCAGAATCTATTTGACAACGTCGAGAAACTGACATGGTTTTTAGGCGGTAGTGCTAAGAGGAAGGCCTTGTTTAAAAGCTCAAGCGACTCTCATGAACTTGGTGATTTTCTTATTGAGCAAGCTGACCATGATGAAGAATTTGACATGTCGAACACGGCACTTATAAGAGGAGTAAACAAAAAATGTGTTCCAAAGTTTTGCTCAACTCGTTGGACTGCAAGGATTGATACTCTCTCGGCTCTTCTTCCAAAGTACAAGACGGTTTTGGAAACACTTGAAAAGATTCAAGAAGCCAGTATTGGAGACTCGAAAAGAGATGCGGGATCTTATGCTCGACTGCTAACCGATCCACAGTTTCTTGTCTCACTTGTAGTGGCTCAGTTCATCTTGAGCTATTTCGCGTCCGTGACCAAAAGTCTACAAGCTGTCAACTGTGATCTAGGCTCAGCCTATCGTGACATCCACTTGTCCAAAGAAACTGTGGCTAAGGCACGCTGTGAATCAACATGGGATAAACTTTATGAACGAATCGAGTCCATCTGCAGTGAAATTGATGTGACTATAGTCAAGCCAAGGACCACAAAAATTCAACGCCACAGATCGAATGCCGGCGCAGATGTTTCACAAAGTGCCAAAGATTACTTCAGGGTGAACGTATTTTATCCGTTTATTGATCATCTTCTTCAAGATCTCGACTCCAGGTTTTCCGACCAGCATAGTAACCTAGTGGCTGCTGAAGCACTCATACCCGTGAATTTGGAACATCTTACACCAACATGCATGGCCAAAATAAATGAATACTATTCAAAATGTCTGAAACGGGGAGAGTATCTTCAAGTTGAAGTAGAGAAGTGGAAACACTTGTTCCAACATACTCCAGTAGAGTCCAGACCAGCGGATGGTTGTACCACTTTGGCAGCCTGCAACAAAGTGTATTTCCCAGCAATTCACCGAATTCTGGTGATATTCCTCACTACTCCTGTTGGCAGTGTGGCATGTGAAAGATCATTTTCAGCACTAAGGCGCTTGAAATTGTGGACCAGAGCAAGTATGGCCCATGATCGCCTTAGTGGACTAGCTATGCTTCTTTGCCATCGGAACACACCATACATTCCTTGCCCAGAACAGATATACTCTACAAAATGTAACTGGAGACAATTAGCTCATTAAATTAATGTACTACAGCTGTAACAAATGTACAATACTGAACTGCAATAAAAACACAATGTGCTTCAATGTCACCTATACCACAAACTCAATATGTGGCATTGCGAAACAAGAGCTGTATCTACCTGACATATCTTACAGGAATGACCTACACATCAGATTCTTCAGGAATGTCCTACATTTACTATACAAATCAAACAAACCTGCAATTATTTGGAGAGGAAAAAACCGATTGCTATATCATGCTATCAGAAATTGAATATAACTTTAGAATTTGAATTCATGACGTCATACGGCCACTTGTCTATTTAGACTTCGAAATAAAAAAAACACTTGTCTGTTTAGCTTGACGGATTGTTGTCACAGTAAGTCTGTTTAGCTTAAGAGTGCAGCTTTAAAAAAAACATCTTAGACTTGACCCACCCAAGTGCTGTCCTAAATTTAATAATGCCCTCCAAAATAATATAGTAATTCAGATCCAACAACATCATGTCCCAACTCATCTAAACCCTTCTTGCATTATAAAATCCTACAAGATAACTAAAGTCACCGTTTGAAAATGGCTAACTTTGCGAGTCCTTTAAATAATAATAATTTTAAAAAATCGGGTTACAATACTCTGCCAAATAATCATTGAAGTTGTTTAAATTTATTGTTGGAAATTGGTCAATTTTGTAATTCATGTCAGGAAATCATGCCCCGGACTTCTAAAAGGTTCCGCGTTCTTGGACAAGTCACAATTTGTTTTATATATAAAAAGTAGTGACCCCCCCCCCCCCCAATTAGGATTTTGATCAGGGTACGGCCCTGAAAAGGTCAAGATTTAATCTTTATAGTATGTTAAAAATTATATATAAAATTTAGTGCCCCCCCCCCATGGATTTTGGTCAGGGTACGGCCCTGGATATGGTATTTGGCAATGTTGATGCATTACAAAAGCTTGTGATTAAAATTATACACCCAAAATGTCCACTCCGTTATTGTGTACAAAAGCACGTTATCGTTCTGGAAATACTATCCCTAAAATACTAAGCAGGGGACAATATTTCGAAATCTGAGGTAACCGGAAGTCGGTTCACATGGTTTTTACCTAGGTAATCAATTGTTCGGTTACGTGAATTATATTTGCATAACCCGTGGGTTACCTGATTGGTTACCTCAAAATTACGTTGCAATTATATTTTAAATACATAGTTTTTAGCTCAAACACAAAGTTAAAACAAATACAAAAGAAAACATTTTATAGGCAATCCAATATTATGTCTACATATATTCCTTTAAGGGACACACCCTAGTTTCAACCCGTGACAATTAACACTAAGTTTAGTTAATCTACAAACGTGTAACACATTTGGATAAAGTTACAATTGAGTGAAACATGAGTCTGTGACTTTGAAATGGTGAAAT